>NC_079454.1:34806260-35078760 GCF_903798145.1 Danio aesculapii | reverse complement strand
ATATGTTGTGGGACTACTTTACAGGAGTTATTATTATGGATTATAGATAGCGAATTTTAGCAGTTTTTTGTATCGCTTTTTTAAAAGCATGACCATAAAACACGATTTAATATTAATGTATGGAAACATATGCTAATTTGTTGTAAAATTTCTTAATAATGTTTAAAAATTTTATTTTTATACCCCTTGGTTTTTAGTGTAGTTATGGAAAATCTCTGTTTCAAGGGCTATCTAGCCCTTCCCCTTAGCCCAATGATGTCCAAACTCGGTCCTGGAGAGCCGGTGTCCTTCAACTTGCCTGGAAGTATCTAGTATACCTAGAAAGAGCTTGATTAGTTGGTTCTAGCGTGTTTAAATGCAGTTGGAACTAAAATATGTAGGACACTGGCACTCCAGGACAGAGTAAAATTGAGATTGGGCTCAATGTTTTTCATTAAATCTGACATTTTCACTTTCTTCTCATGGTTCTCAGCTTACTTCTAAGAAATCTAGAAAACAAAGACTCTGTACCCATAAGAAAGTGAAGAGGGTTTTCTTCATGTTTCTTGACCACATTTCCCATGAAGAACTTGCTTCCAAAAAGGTCAGGGGTCATAAATGTTCCATATTTAGCCATTCCGATCTCATATGGACTGAACTCCACCCAATCTGTCAATCGAAACACACAAAAGAGGTGTATCCAGGGCAAAGGTAGCAAAATATGTCCTCGATGACATATAAACACAAGCAATTAACTAATTGTTAGCAGGATGTCTATTTACATATAAGTGAATTATAAATTATACAAATATAATCCGACCAAATCTAGGTTCCATGTGAACACAATGGCAAATTGCATTTCTCAAATAGTTTACAGTGCGAAAAGTGTTTCAAATTTCAGTTTCCTGACAGTGTTGATAAAGCATGACACTTTTGACGAAGGCACATGTATGAATCAGCTTAACGAAATGTTCACAACACAAAAGCTATTTTATGTGAGTTGGCCTGCAGAAAATCGACTGACGCTTTATTAGACAGAAAATTATTAATCAAAGTCTGAGCTATTGACAGTCACCATGGCTTTAGTCTATTGTGGAAGAGGGAGTGTTTGGATGTTTTTGTCGCACTGGACTATTTTGGAAACTTAATGGCTCGTGACGTTAGGGTGATTCCCTTGAGTGCCTCAGTGTCTAAATAGTTGCTTTCATTCAGCCGCACTTATACAAACTCATTTACGCATGTTCAAACCAAAAGCAAAATATCTGGGGGCAGGTGTCTGGAAAAACAATGCTTATTTTAAATTGAATCTATAAGCTATTGTGCTATACACACACACACACACACACACACACACACACACACACACACACACACACACACACACATATATATATATATATATATATATATATATATATATATATATATATATATATATATATATATATTATAAAAATGCATCTTAACTATGATGTAAATCCCTAAAGGTAAAGGTATGATTATTATTTTTTACCTTAAAGGGGTAGTTCATGGTTCATTTTACCCCCATTAGCTAAGTTGTCCCATAAATTTTTCATCCATCCTTCCTTGGTTAAACATAAAAGATGTTTTAAAGAATATGAGTTACCCAGCAGATTATGGTCTCATTTAATTTCAGTATTAAGCTACACATAAATAATAAGATGACCAAAATCTGTTGGTTACCCCAATTCTTCTAAAACATCTTTTATAATTATCACTAGGCAAACTTTTTTCATGTTTAGAACAACTTGGGAGTTAATATTGACATAATGTCCATTTTTTTGGTGAACTAAATCTAAAGAAGTCTATAGGACGTTTTTTTTATTCTTTATTTTCCAAAATTGCAAAAAAAAAATAAGACACCAACTCACACTACTTGACCTTCTCAGTCACTGGCAACAGAATTAGCAGAATGCAGCCAGTATTCAATTACAGACTAACTGACAGGCAGACCTTTCAAACACTAAAATGTGTGACACTTCAGGGCTTCCTTAGGGCTTTAAAAGTACAATACAGCTATTCTTTGAACTAAAAATAAAACATTTTACATTCTTGTGCTAATCTCTTGACGCAATCTGGGTTCTCCCTTGGTAGTTCAACAGGTCAGACTACTGTAAATGGCATCCCATTCATTTATTTGGTGAATGCACTGACAACAATGAAGCTGATAATGGTCTTTGTATTTTTCCAAGATATAGTATTACCTTACCCAATTAATGTGCACAGTAGAGATTATTTTATCTGTCCATGACATTGCATTCATAGAAATTGTGATGCAAATATGGATAAAAAAAAAAGAAATTTAGAAATATTTTTATTACTATACTGACACTACTCATAATTAGTGACTGACAATTTTTTTACCTTTTAAAAAGACATTAGTTGCTTTTTACCAGAAAAAGGGCAGAAATGTTTACCTGCAAACTTAAGCTCTGAGACATCAGGTTTTACATGCAAACAGGTGAACAAGGGCAGAGGAGCCTGAGCTTCATTTATCTTTTCCTGCAAATCTCTCAACTTAGTGTCCATCCTCTGTTGATAGAGCAAAATAAGGACATGGTATCTTTTGTATTTACAACAAAATATAGTCTATTTCTAAATGCATAACCAAGAGAAAACTTTTGAAACTGTTTTTAAAAGATCAGACACTCACAGCAGGAATGAGCGTCTCGCCTATCAGCATCCCAAAAATATCTGTAAAGGTAACAGGCTGTCCTGTGGTTTTCTTGCTCCAGAGGGCATGTATGTAATTAGTGATGTGTTTGGGATGGAGTAATCGGAGTGGGTTGCTGCTCACACTATTCATCAGCTCCTGATTGATCTGCTCTGGACCCTTTGTGGGGAACTCTGGGTGGGAGTACAGAGTGGACATGTACCTGTCAGAAATAAAACAGCACATGTAGGTTTGCACTTGGATGGATTTGAGTTAGGGCTGCATGATATTGGAAAAATCTAACATTGCGGGGTTTTTTATTCTGCGATTTATATATTGTGATATGAATACAATTTCACTAGATGAGCTGAATAACTATTTGGAAATAATTTGCCATTTTAGATTGATTGGGATGATTCTGTAGGGGAGTGCATAAAATATAACAAACTATCTACAAGCATAGATACATTTGATAAAGAAAAAAATAAATAAGCAGCATTTTATTGTTTTCCAAGGAGTCGAACAGTATTCACATATACAGTAATTGAATAACAAATGTAAAATAATAATGCATAATCTTCATTTTATAAACAATTCAATAACATTAATTGTTCTTAATTTTTCAAAATGGTACAGTTTATTATGCATAAATGCTTTTAAAACGCTCACACAGTTACAGGAATCAAAAAACACTTGTGAAATAATAAATTATAATCTAGACTCAACATTGCGTGTACTCGTGATGTGACTATTGCGAATGATCACATTGCGATATCAATGCTGAAGCAATATATTGTGCAGCCCTAATTAGAGTTGTAATTAAATAATAAAAAGGAGAAATGGCTTATGCCTTCATACCAGGTTGATCCAGACAGACCAGCAACATATGTGACACAGTCCAGAACTCCAGAAACATACAAAGCCTTCATAACCCCTGAGAACCCGATCATTGCCCTGAAACCTCCTCCTGAACCCAACACAGCGATCACTGGAACCTAAACACAAGAAAACAATGATTAGAAGCACAGCAGAATGATAGGAAAATGAACTAGTAAAAACATTTAAACCCTTTTAATCTGCCAAATATTTGTCTTTTACATTTATTTTTTATGGCTGACATTAGTGTCCCCTAATCCAACCCCCCACCACCCCAATTTAAACGCATGTAAAGTCTGATTTTCTGCTTGTGTTGTTAGTATAATGTCCACACTTTATTTTAATTGGCTTCTTCTTGTTTGGAACCTTATTTTCACTGCTTTAATAAGTGGTTTTGGCCATAATGGACATTGAACGTTTTATAATCACTTTTTTTTCATTTTGTCATAATAGTAAAGTAAATTCCAGGAAAAGTAGACCAGAAAGTAGACCAGGTTTAACAACACTGGCTTTGGTAACAGACACATCAAAGAGAAAGATGTAAAATTTGCCAATTGCTGATGCCAAAAGGTTTTGTCTAACAGTTAAATAAGTGAATCTAAAGCTTTCAAAAATCACCTAGTGACTACGTGACCAGTCTTGGTCAATTTACCACCACAAAAGTAGCGTCACTTCTCGCCTATGGTCCATTTATTTTCATTCTCTTTTTTTATGCTTATGAATACATACCGTAACACATTAGCCCTATGAGTTCTCACATTTCTTATCAAACACTTCCTTTTTAACTTTAGATTATGTCCATTTTCACTTCCTGATCCAAGAATGGATGAAACGCGCCAAATAACACAGAAAGTTGATAAGGAAGCAGGCGTGTGACATGATAAAACAGTCAGTCTCCACAGAGCTTAATTTATTAAGAGCTTTAATTGTCAAATATTTCGAGTATTTTGTAATGTCTGTCTGATGTGTCCAAAAATCTTGTCAATAATGATTTTGCTGAGGTTATGTGGAAATATGAGCTGTTTGTGTGAGTTTTGCGTCAGCAGCGCAACCCAGCTGCACATTTTCTCCTCTTGTTGGGTCATGAATGTCTTGACTTTCTGCTGTATATCATTAGATGTCTCTATCTGTATGACATTGAGGTGACAGCTGCATCAAACACGTATTATATATTTTTTACATGTAACCACACCCCTGTTTCTTAAAAACAACAGCAATGACGTCACAGTACACCAGCATCAGTGTTATTACAAATGTAAGAATTCTTGTAATGTTTTTAAAGACCAGTAGGGAAAAAAGTCAATGCATCTGTGGTACCTCATGGGGAGTGCAAGGGAGGGAGGAAGGTTTCTCAATGTTCAGCAGCTTCTTGATGGCCAGCATGACTCTGTCGCGTCGCTGTTGTCTGTAGAGCTTTTCTTTAGGACACAGATCCAGATTGAATCGCAGGTCCATCGCTGAGCTGAGAACAGTGGAAATAGAGTCCAGTATAGAGTTTGGGTAGCTTTAACTCTAAACGTTTTGTAATATTGTATAGTTTTGTTCATTATGATAGATACCACTCCTCCAAGGAAATTTCTAAGTACACATTGGTCATCTGTGAAACAACAACAGAAGGCATTACTACCACACTACAGATCAAGAAAGGAAGAAAGCATATGTACCATAAATATACAGCTTTAATATTGGTGCAACTATAAGCAACTCATGTGCTCTTAAAATGAAAGCACTCCTCAAATATTTAACTTCAAATTCTCAGTTGGATTGAACTTACTTTGCCTATTAGGAACGACACCAGCATTGTTTGTCCAACTTTGAGTTTAGAGATGTCATATGAGGCTGTACCCAATGTTTCATCCACAACATAGTTAGCATCCATTAATGTCAGCTGGAAACAAGAGGAAAAACAGTATAATTTGATGCGCACATGAAGAGTGTGTTCCTAAAGCCTAATCAATGTACACTTGAACACTGTTAACAATTTCCTGTAGAATCTACACTAACATACTGGCAGCAGTTCACCAGTAACTTACTGTAAATCAATTACAGCAAAAATACTGTATTTACATTTACAGCAGCATTTATCTTGCTGTATATGTATTTACTGAATTGTATGTATATCTTTACTGTAAAATATACAGTAATTTTCTTTAAACTTTAAAATACAGTAACATATCGCAAAACTGCCCTACAGTAAAATACTGTTAATATTACAATTAAATACTGTCATTTTAAATAGCAGTGAAGTCCAAATTTTTTGCCCACCTGTGAATTTTTTTTTTCAGTTATTTCCCAAATGATGTTTAACAGAGCAAGGAATTTTTCACAGCGTTTCCAATAATATTTGTTCTTCTGGAGAAAGTCTTATTTGTTTTATTTCGGCTAGAAAAAGCAGTTTTTAATTTTTTTTTAATTTATGGTCAATATTATTAGCCCCCTTAAGCAATATTCTTCGACAGAACAAACCACTGTTAAACAATGACTTGGCTAATTATTTTAACTTGCCTAATTAACCTAGTTAAGCCTTTCTATTCAGCTTAAAGTGAAAGCTGAATACTGAAAAATATCTAGTAAAATATTTACTGTCATCATGGCAAAGATAAAATAAATCAGTTATTAGAAATGAGTTATTAAAACTATTATGTTTAGAAATGTGTTGAATAAAATCTTCTTTCCGTTAAACAGAAATTGGGAGAAAATATTTACAGGGGGCTAATAATTTAGGAGGGCTTCAACTGTATAAGATTTAAAAGGTTATAAATGACTGCAGGTGACAGCCATATGGAAAGAAAAAGCTGTATTAACTAGCAATGTGAATAAAGAACGAAAGTTTGTAATTTATTTGGTGCTAATCAAAGCAAATAGCCTTGCGGTTGCACTTTGGATGACCTCAGTTCAAGTCTTTGGAGGACCTTTTCCGTTCTCATCCCTCTTTCTGTTATTTTTTGCTTATGTTGATTCTTTATAATGTCCCATCTCAAAAAAAGGCCAAAATGTACATCTAGAGAAAGGCAAAATGCAAACATCTCTAATAATAAATACCATTAACCCACTCTAGACTATATGTTTTTAGGACATTTCAGTAGATTTTGACCATTTTGTATTATTTGCTGCTTAATAGTGAATAACTGGACTGGCACTGTTATAATCAGTGAATGGGACCTTTTGAGAAGAGCATACTTTTAGATTTGAAATGTAAATTATTTGTTTATTTATTTATTTATTTATTTATTTATTATTTACCTTCAGCATGTTGTCTTGGTTGGGGTCGAGGATAAATTCAAAAGTCTCATTCCACTCTGGATTGATGTCATTATCTATGTGGCGCGTTTTCTTCCTGCTCTCAGGTGAAGTGGGAATGAACAGCTCCACGTAAGGGTCAGGGGTATCCACTACAGGCATGTTCGGTTAGTTTACAAAGAAAATTGATGATCTATTTAGTGAAAGGGCCAAATCTGGTCTCATCCCTTATGAGCTTGAATCTGATAATCGCCTGCAGTTACATAACTCAGGGTTTTTCCTGGCTCAAAATGAGGCTGAGGTGATATCCTGATCATTTTGATACTTGAAACGAACACATTTTGCATTATTCTTTTAGTCTTATCAAGTAAAACATTATATTATTTAAAAGGCTAACATTAAATGTAATTAAATACATGAGCAGTGCTTGAGCATCACTTGGTGTCTGTCTGAAAAATCGACGGTGGGGCGCAATTTGATGGAGGTGTCCACCTCGTAATTGTCTATGCAGGAAAAACCCTGAAAACTTAACGTTTAATTATGAATGAAATATTAAGTACTCACGCAAGTCTCCGAGAGCTCCTTTGGTGACATTTTCAGCCCGTAATACCTTTACTTTAAATTTGTGTGAGATTTGCTGTTCAACCTAAAAATAAAAACAATAAATACAAAAAGAAAATTCTTGGACATACAAATGTTTTCTGCAGTTCTATCTTTAAATCTGAGCATAGATATACGGAAAAGGGAAGTGGCAGTTTGCAAGTTCATAAGCAGCTCTGTGGTGGGATGGTGTGAGGGTGTCTTTTTCACACCTTTTTAAGGAAGCTAATCAGAAGCAGAAGCATTAAATATCTCTGAGACTTCATATTTGCCAGAATTTATATGGAGACTGAGTTAAATTCATTAAATGACATACAAAATCAAATTATAGGTGATATTTTGCTCTTTATTGATAAGTAGGCACAAGCAGAATCTGCATCCACAGAAAACTCAACAGATTTCTGCAGATTCTTGAGCCTATCCGCTATTTATTTACTTAATCAAATGTGTGTAAATATTATTTTATTCAGTTTTGTTTTATAGTCATATTATTGAATAATATGCAAATGTCACAATTGTGTTCAATATTGTTTGTGAAGTAGTAGATTATACGAGAGACTAGCTTTGTTTTACTGAACAGGGAGTTCTAAATTGGGTTTTAAACCTTATAAAAGTTTGCTATAATTGTAATAATTGTAACTTTTTTAGCTCTTATATACTCTCAGAATCATTCTACATATATCTACAGATTTTTTTTTTTCATTCAGTGCAGAAGTCGCGAAAAAAACAGTGAGCAGATTCTGTCTAGCCCTGCTCATAAGCCAGCACTGGCCAACCAGCCAGATCATCAGACATGAAGTGATAACATCAGCATTGATGAACATCGGTATCCCGGGTGTAAACCTTCAGAACGCAGCAGCACGAGTGGTCTTTGATGAACTCAAAAGAGCACATGTCACTCCGCTACTCACCCGTTTGCACTGGCTGCCAGTTGCTGCTCGCATCAAATTCAAAGCTCTGATGTTTGCTTACAAAGCGACCTCTGGCTTTGCTCCTTCGTATCTGCTCTCACTTCTGCAGATTTATGTGCCCTCCAGAAACTTGCGTTCTGTGAATGAACGCCGCCTCGTGGTTCCATCCCGAAGAGGGAAGAAATCACTTTCCCGAACTCTCGCATTCAATCTGCCCAGTTGATGGAATGAACTCCCTAACTGCATCAGAACAGCAGAGTCACTTGCTGTCTTCAAGAAACGACTAAAAACTCAACTGTTTATCTCCACTTTCTTTCCTAATCTGTAACTGCCTCTCTGGCTATACCACTAACTGTACTCTCTCTCTCTCAAAAAAAATAGAAATTTCTAATGCTTTGCTTCTTAGACTTTACACACCTGAAACTTTGTCTATAGCACTTGTTCACTGCTGCTCTTATAGTTGTGTAAATTGCTTCCTTGTCCTCATTTGTAAGTCGCTTTGGATAAAAGCGTGTGCTAAATGTAAATGTAAATGTAAACCTGAAATAAGTACACACAGATTTTGGGGAAGCATAATATTGCCATTTTCTCAAAACATCAAGCTGCCTCATGTTTTGGCTTATGCTACTTGGATATTGAAAGCCACAGTTCACTGATTTTTGTCCTACTTACAAAGATGTGATGATCTGCAGTTGACATGGTGGCTTTGCTGCTAAATTAGTCAAACAGGCTGATTATCCCAACTCAAGAGCTTTTCAAAGAGCTTCCCAGAGACGTCGTCTAGTGATGTTACTGGACAACTAAACACACTGAGAGAAAAAAAATTAATAATGATTAATACAATAAAAGTAATCTATGTAAATGACATAATAATAATAATAATAAGAAGAAGAAGAAGAAGAAGAAGAAGAATACATCCATTGATTAAATAAATAATTTTACACTTTAATTTTATACAATTTTATCCTAACATGGCACACAGTAGTACACAAAAATGGCATTCTAAAATATACCTTAATTTCCTTGCAATAAACCAAATGCACAATCTTTGAAACAGGGCATGTAGACTAAAGGAGCAGTGGTAGGCCATACAGATGGACTGAAAAGATGAAATGGGAAGTGTGCAATCAGTTGAAGAAATTGTGAAAGCCTATACCTTCCATCCCCCAACTGTCCACATACACAAATAACAATAGAAACTAAACGTTAGCATAAAAGTCAGCTTTGAACTTCTTTGCATTAATGCCATAGTGTACTGCACAATATTGCATTAGTTCAAATTGTGTGTAATAACAATGTCAGGTTCCCTGATCAAAAACACCGAGCAAGAATGAACACCGACAGCAGAATGAACGTGCGTAATGATGTCAGATAGATGAAGAGAAATGAAACCTCAAAACTAAAGTTGGCAATAGCACGCATCAGGCCTATATTTTGCCATTTTTAGCATATACATTATGTTTGAGACGTAGGCCACTACTTGTACAATTTTTTGACGTAAAAATTACAACCATGACACTCTGATCTCACAGATTGAAGTAGGCTAATAATTAATTCTCAAATGCTAATGATCCAGGCGCGCGTTATGTCAGCAGTGCCGTTATATGTAATCTACCTTTTGAAAGTCCCAAGATGATCAGAGATCTTGTTTAGACATTTAAACAGCTTGTTCTGAGCCTAATGGAAAAGTTATGCCTCTTTTAAGTACCCGCACGCAGAGCTGACGTTTCCCCCGAGTTTCGCACCGCTATTCTGACATGACATGAGAATTTTATGAACGCAATTTACCTGCAGTAAACAACTAACAAACTGAACAGTCCACATTTTATCTTACCCTGGGCCGGAGTACACATCAAGCCAGAAATCCAGAGAAAGAGAGAGAAAAAACAGTCGTAGTATTCCTTCAACTCAGAGAGTGGGCTTCAGTATCTTCGAGTGAAGAGGAGGCACTGAAACTGCTCCCCTGTTAATAAGTGTCATCTTCGTCCTGCAGATCTTAATGCATCCTGCTTTACACATTGGCTGCAAATTAAAAGTACATCTACAGGAAATTTGCTGGAACCTTTAAGTATCGAACATTATTGTTTAAAGACTGAAAAAGTTATGCAGCTGAATGTCTGTTTGATGGGAAACCTGAGTAGTAGGCTAAATTTAATGCAAAACAGTCTTAAAGAAATACGCAGTCTTTTCAGAGGTAACGGAGCTGACGAGAAAAAAAAACATATTGTAAAAGAATTATTCATTTCTGCCACAAGGTGGCAGTTTTATTACATTCGATATGAACATCAACAAACAGTGGCAGCATAAGGATGTTCAAGATTAAGAATTATAAATAAATTTTAAAAAGTTTGTTTAAAAGCCTATGCCATTGTCAAATGAATGCAAACTTTGCATACTGTTTTCATACGTTTTAAAAATGTACTTTCAGTAATTGCATTTTTCATTGTATTGTATGTATTTTTTAAATATATATTTTTTATTAAATGTAATTAATTTAACTATAGGTCTCATTAACGATTAAATAGCATTATAGCCTATTAATTCATCCAATAGTAGACTTGGTGGTTGTTATTATTATTATTATTATTATTATTATTATTATTATTATCATTATTATTATTATTATTATTAATATTATTATTATTATTATTATTATTATTATTATTATTATTGCTATTGATTATAAGCAGTTTTGGTATGATACAGTAGCCTATATGGCAAAAGGTTTACAATTATAATCAGCGGCAGTATTAAGGATTTGTGATGCATTGACATCCAGTAATCAGCAGGTAGCCCACGCCATACCAAAAAAAAAACAAAAAAAACGATTATATCATTGTATCCTCTTGCAGTGCGTGAGTCACGTCTGAATTCATTTCGAGTCGTGTTGCGTCATCAGCTCCTCATAAAACGGCACCTCTCGCACTCGGAAGTTGATTCAATACTCTGATCTGAACTGGCGAGGTACGACTCGAGACATTAACACGCCACTGGAATGAAAAGTTCGGTATCATTTATTTTTTTGCTTCTGGGGTTCGTGGTTTGCACAGGAGGTAAGCCTACTAATTTATTCATTTTATTTCATATGTATATCTAAGCTATTATGTTTTATTAACTACTTGTTATATCATTGTTGTTGGCATATAATAAAACTGATGTATTTATTTATTTATTTATTTTTGTGGTGCAGCGAACCCTTGTTGCTTCCATCCCTGTCAGAATCGAGGTGTCTGTACGGAAATGGGCTCAGACTCGTATGAATGTGACTGTACACGGACTGGATATTACGGTCAAAACTGCACAACACGTAAGTGAGAAGCTCCACAAACACATATAGGAAGTTTCTCTGCTAGTTTATTCTCTTGTCCCTAACTTTTTACTCTGGTTTCTTTTCACAGCCGAGTTTCTCACATGGGTGAAAGTCTCTCTGAAGCCTTCTCCTAACACTGTGCATTACATTTTAACACACTTCAAAAGCTTGTGGAATATTATCAACAACGTGTCATTTCTGAGAAACGGCATAATGCGATACGTCCTAACATGTAAGTATAAAGCAGTCACTCTTTTCCCGTAAGAAACCGTCTTTTAATCCATATTATTTAACAGAATTTTAAATAATATTTTAATGATTAAATCTTTAAACAATAGTTCAGCCAGAAATTAATATTTTGTTATCATTTGCTCATCCTTTACTTGTTTCAAACATTTATGAGTTTTTTTTTATATTTTGTTAATTGAAAAGAAGATTGAAACCTGGAACCAATGACTTCTATATTACTTGTTTTTTCCTACTATGCACTCTCAGAAATAAAGGTACAATTTCGAAAGGTACACATTTGTACTTAAATGGTTCTAAAAACTTAAAACGTACAAAAGTGTATCTCTTGAAATGTTTAGGTACTAATATATACCTTTGAGGTACCAATATATGCCATTTAAGTACAAATATGTACGTTTTGAAAAGGTACCACTCCAATGATAGCTCTTGTACCTTTATTTCTGAGAGTCAGATTTCAGCTTTTTTAAAAGTATCTTCTTTTGTGTTGAGAAAGAAACTCAAAAAGGTTTGGAACCACTTGAGTGTGTTTTAAATAATGAGTAATTTAAAATTTGGGGGTAAACTGCCCTTTAGAGATGTCCAAACCTAGGGCCTGCAGGCCGAAGTTGGCTCATAGTCACCTTTGATTTCGGCCCACCGTCCCACACGAGAAGAGAGTGGGAATGATGTGGAAGGGTTGGGTCGAATGCCTTTAACAGAGATTGTCATCTCTAATTTAACCTAACTTATTTTTGTTTGTTTTATTCCTGAGCTACAAATTGAGCAAACTGAAAATAAATGTTTCAAATAAATAATGTAAATGAATCAGATTTTTAAAAAATATAAATATTGTCACTCAATGGATAGAGGACAATGCAGAAGACATTGACGAGCAAATCAAGAAAAAAAAACAGGTGCAGGTTGACTAGTTTAACTGCATTCTGTTATAAATTAGATTGTTTTTTTTTACTGTAATAAGTTCACTATAAATGTAAAAATATATACAGCATTAGATAATATGAAACAATGTTTTCTAGTTCGTTTTAAATATTAAATAAATTAGACAACCAATGGCAACTTTAATAAAGTTTGATATATTTACCTTCAGCCCACCACCCTCAATCAAGTTAGGTTTTTGGCCCTTCATATGAAAAAGTTTGGGCACACTGCGTTAACTAAACATGTCTTAATCATGTCTAATGTACATTACAAATATGTTGCATAATTAAAAATATGACTTAATGTGATATTTTTTTCTCTTGAACCAGCACGTGCCCATCTGATTGATAGTCCTCCTACATTCAATGCTGACTATGGTTACAAAAGCTGGGAAGCCTACTCAAATCTCTCCTACTATACTCGCACATTGCCTCCTGTCCCGCGTGATTGCCCAACGCCAATGGGAGTCGCAGGTGAGCCTCTTCCTCCTCAGACCTGTTTTCTCACATTTCTTAGCATTCTCATTTACAACTGGACAGGAAGCTTGAGGTCTCAAATAGCTCGCTTGAGCCTTGGGTGTGTGGATAAGAAACAGATTTAAAGAAAAAGACAAGATGTTTTTGCTACAGTAATGAGAGTCATAGAGGCTAAAAAGGTTTAGACACTGCAGAGAGAATAAATTATTTCACAAATTGTTTTTGCACCTAGTTTACTGTTTCACTTTTGGGTTGGAGTATAAACTCAGACATGAGGATGGAAGTAGGTTCTGTTTCTCATGATTTCCTCTTCTCTTTTGATAGGTAAGAAAGAGCTGCCAGATGTGAAGATGCTGGCGGAGAAACTGCTTCTCAGGAGGAAGTTCATCCCAGACCCTCAACGCACTAATCTTATGTTCGCTTTCTTCGCCCAACATTTTACTCACCAATTCTTCAAATCTGACATGAAGAAAGGTCCAGCTTTCACAACAGCCCTGAACCATGGGGTGCGTATTTGATAGATGTGACATTTTTAAAGCCAGAAACATATTAATGGCCATCTGTAACATGAAGTTTAGGATATCACTGACTTTGCTTATATCTTTTAGGTTGATTTAGCCCATATATATGGACAGAACCTTGATCGGCAACACAAGTTGAGACTTTTCAAGGACGGCAAGCTGAGATATCAGGTAAGGAATATCTCCAACACAAAATTAATCTCATTAAATCTCATCCTCCCATAGCTTTGTTACTCACTAATTTTACTCTTGCGTTTTGCATTTGACTAAACTCATGTTTATCCTTTAAACAGATTCTGGATGGTGAGGTTTATCCTCCAACAGTCAGTGAGGTTCAAGTAGATATGCACTACCCTCCTCATGTACCTGAGTCTCGTCGATTTGCTGTGGGTCACGAGGCCTTTGGGCTGGTTCCCGGACTCATGATGTACGCCACCATCTGGCTGCGTGAACATAACCGAGTGTGCGACATACTAAAGCAGGAGCATCCTGACTGGGATGACGAGAGGCTGTTTCAGACCTCAAGGCTCATCCTTATTGGTGAGCGTCCTGAAGAAAAAGACATTTAGATGGGCACAAACAGGCCCACAAGGAATCTGCAGACTTCCTCACATTTTTTTTGGACATTTTTGAGTGTATACACACACACATACATATATATATATATATATATATATATATATATATATATATATATATATATATATAGGGTTAGGGTTAGGTTATGTAGGTTACATACATATGTATATATGTATGTACACCTACAATATGTAAATGTGTGTAAATATAGATTCATTCAGTTTGTATATTAATTTCATTAATTAATAATTGAAAAATATACCAATTTTTACATGATTTAAGTTCAATACAATTTATAAGGTCGTTTTATGACATATGAAAGACTAACTTTGTTTACCAAACAAGTGGTTCTAATTGGATTTGCACTATAAACCTTAAACAATGAAATAAATATTACTGTTTTTTTAAGTTACTAAATCCTCATAGGCATTCTGCATATGTACGCAGATTTGTTTACAGAATTATGCGCAGAAATGGCTAACAATATCTGCAGATTCTGTCTGGACCTCATCACAAATGAACACGATTATTCCAACATAGTTTGAAATGTAAAGTGAGTTTCTGTGTTCTGCGTCTACAGGTGAGACTATTAAAATCGTGATTGAAGATTACGTCCAACACCTTAGTGGATACTATTTTAAGCTCAAGTTTGATCCCGAACTACTCTTCAATGAGCGTTTCCAATACCAGAACAGGATCTCCTCTGAGTTCAACACCCTTTACCATTGGCACCCCCTTATGCCTGATGATTTTCACGTCCAGGATGAAGTCTACAATTATCAGCAGTTCCTCTTCAACACTTCTATCCTGACAGACTATGGCGTCAACAGCTTGGTTGAGTCCTTCAACAAACAGATAGCTGGAAGGGTAAGCGTTTGTAATTCTAAGATTAAAAATATACCCTGTTTTGGATTAGCCTGTTGTAGATACTGTTGCAAGGAGGAACCACCCATAATTAATGAATCTTAAATCTCTTTGACTTCAGGTGGCTGGAGGGCGTAATGTAGCACCAGCAGTGTTAAGGGTGGCCATTAAGTCGATTGAAAACAGCAGGCAAATGCGCTATCAATCAATCAATGCCTACAGGAAACGCTTCAACATGAAGCCATACAAATCCTTTGAAGAAATGACAGGTGAGCATTACTAGTATCTATTTACGAGGAATTATGTGTGCGCATACAAATACACAATCAATTTCAATGCAACTTTTTGATTTTGTGGCTAATTCGCATGAAATTTGTACGATCTCATTCATACAGTTAGTACTATTTTCTTATTTCCCTAATCACAGTTGGATTTTGGGGGAACATGTCCTTTTGAAAATAATATTTTTAACAAAACGATACGTAAAATAGTTAAGTTTCCTCGTGAGATGTGGCTGATAAAAGACACACACAAACTTTACCTAAGCCCGTCTGCGTTTTTAAAAGCATTCCCTGCAAATACTGTAAAAGCAGTGGTGTTTCAGTAGACAGCTTGAGTTGATTAAGCTTGATTTATGTTTTAGGAGAAAAAGAAATGGCTGCTGAACTTGAAGAGATGTACGGAGATGTGGATGCTGTGGAGCTTTATGCTGGTTTGCTGGTTGAAAAGCCCAGATCCAACGCCATCTTTGGGGAAACCATGGTTGAGATGGGTGCCCCCTACTCCCTCAAAGGACTTATGGGAAATCCCATCTGTTCCCCAGAGTACTGGAAACCAAGCACCTTTGGTGGGAAAGTGGGCTTTGAGATTGTGAACAGTGCCTCTCTACAGAACTTAGTTTGCAATAATGTCAACGGGCCATGTCCTATGGCGTCCTTCTATGTGCCTAATGTAAAAGATTCCTTACCCACCACTATTAATGCAAGTACGTCCCAGTCAGATCGAAACGTCAACCCAACAGTTTTACTAAAAGAAAGGACATCTGAGCTCTGATTGGTGTATTCTGTTGTAAAAGTATTTGTTATTTATTTATTTATAGGATATTTATTTAATTTATACATCATATTTTTTACAAATACAATGTTATTTTATAGACTATTTATTAAATATGTATTATATGTGTTTTCAGCACTGCCAGTTTGTTTATTTTGTTGTGTTATGAATGATATACTTGAATCACAGTCTTTTACCATGTTTAAATTAGTTTCAAGTTGTTTGTTTAACTTAGTTACCACAATGAATCATCTCAAGATCTCAGAATATGAAATAAAATAACTTCTTTCATACAAAAAACACACGCTGATTTTGTGATTTTTCAATGAAATATGAAGTATTGCTACACTGTAAAACCCAACAGTCAACTTCATCAAATGAATTGAGTGTAGGTAACTCAAAATTGACTGAAAGTTAATTCTACTCATTTGAAAAGAGTTTTGAACTCAGTGTTGAAGGTAATGAGTTAATTAAATACTTCATTACTTCAACTTCAATGGAGTAAGTTCACAGTATTCATATAGATTAGTTTTTTAACTCGGATGGTTTGTTGCAATCGGTTTCCTCAAATGGTTTGAGTTGCCTTAACTTATTGAGTTTTACAGTACTCAGTTGGTTTGAGTCCTCTTCATTTATTGAGTTTTACTGTGCTCAAATTGCTTCATTTACTCAAATAGATTATGTTCACAGTACTCATTATTAAATTACTCGTTTTTTGAATTTAAATAGTTTGTTGCAATCGGTTTGCTCAAATGGTTTGAGTTCCCTTAACTTTTAGGGTGTTACAGTGTACATTTTTCTTCCTTTTATACTTGGTCTTTTGACTTTATAAATGAATACATCTTATTTTATCTAATAATTTGATTATATTTTATGAAAAAGATTACTGTTTGTAACAACAATTTTTATTTTTGTATTTTGAAATCCTTAAAAATATGTTGGCACAAGTTGCAATATGAGCAGTTTCCACTAATAAAATATGTAACTTGTTATTCCAAGAACCCTGAAAAGCAGTGATGGCAACATATGAAAGTAAATATTTGTTTTGATGGATGATATCATTGTTGAATGCTTTATGACTTTCAGTGATATCATCACACACAAATGTGCCTGAACCAACATGTACTGTAGAAACAAAAATTTGAGATTTAGTGCTGACTTGTTCAAACTATGAACATGCAAATACCTTGAGTTACAACAGAGTCTGAATTGAAAGTGATATGAAATGATTTGCACATTACAACTCTCACAGGCATACCATGCAGAAAAAAACAAAACTTTGAGAATGAAAATTTTGAGAGATCAACAGCATTGCAATGCGTCGCTGCATTCTGGATTATTTGCATATATTTTTATTGTGCATGGAGGAAATACAGTATTATAGTCAGACTATGACATGATCAAATTGGTCTGACTTTCATTATAGTAGGTTACAAATCTGCATGTTTGTCAAGCTGACCTGGATGGTGTTTTGTAGACAAGTCTCATTGAATAGAAATGTAGTGATAAACTTCTGATGTGGATGGAGACGATAAGAAGCTTTGTTTTTACTTGAGTTGAGATTCATTTTCTAAGAATGCTTATTTTTAGCAAGGAAAAATCTGTGAATCAGTTTAAAATATTGCATAATTTTGCATAAACTGATTTGTAGTCTCATATTTTAGATGACCCATGCACAAAACCTTAAAAGTATGGCAAATGAATGGTAAATCAAAACCGAAGAATGTGTGATGAGTTGATAAATTAATAATTGAAGGATCAATTTAAAATATGAAATACATATTTAAAGCTAGTAATCAATAATCAGAAAAGATAGGCTTACTTAATATTCTTATTTTCTAATAATTAGGTTTTAGAGGGATATTTTACCCCAAAATGAGAATTTTATTCTTCTGTTAAACACAAAAGAAGATATTTTGAAGAAAGCTGCTGTATCCATTGACTTCCATAGGATTTGTTTTTCATCATATGGAAGTCAGTTTTCTGATTTTTTCATTCACAAGCATTGAGTTTAGCAATTGTTTAGATTAGATTAGATTCAACTTTATTGTTACTAAACATGTTCAAGTACAAGACAACAAAATGCAGTTTAGGTCTAACCGAGTGCAATAGCAGCAAGTGCAGGATACAGGTATAAGTTATAAAGTGCAGTTATAGAAAAACTATTGTGATATTTACAGATGGATGTACTGTATAATGAACATTATATACATTAGCTATGTTGTATTAGCTATGAACAGAGATTAACAATATGATTATTTGTACAGGTTGCTATTAATAATCAGAAGTGTGCAGATAGGTATGAACAATTACAAATATATATGTACAGTGGGTATGTACAATTCAATATGAATTCAATGAATCAGCGCAATGTAGTGCAATGAATATGTGAAATTTTAAAATTGTTTATAAAGTTGTGGAAGGCATCTATTAGGATTGCTTGAATTTAGTCACTTTTAATCTTCTTTGGTGTTCAACAGAAGAAAGAAACTCATAAAGGTTTGGAAACACTTGAAGTAGGGTAAATACTGAACAAAGTAGTGAACTGTCTTTTTAAAATAAAATTCTTAGAAATAACAATTTTAAGAAAGCCTACATTTTTGATATTATTGAATTCATACTTTAAATTGAATCTATAAATTGACTCATTTGTCTGCAAGATGTGTTTAAAAGAAATTAACTTCTAGTGGGAAAAATAAATATTGAACACATCACCAATTTTTCCAGAAAACATATTTCTAAAGGTGCTGTTGACTTGAAATTTACAAATGAGTTTACAAATGAAGTTATGTGTAATAAAATGAAATGACAGGGTGAAAAAGTATTGAACGCATGAAGAAAGGGAGGTATAGAAAGGCAGTGAAAGCCCAGACAGCAGCTGAAGTCTCTCAGTAGTTATTTAGCAACCCTCCTCCCTTTCTCATTGTAAATGAATATTAGCATGCTTCAGTTCAACGTCTACATTAGCAGGATGATGAAGATGAAACCAGAGTGGACTTTTCAGCAAGACAATGATCAAAAACACAGCCAAGACAACTTAAACTCCCAAATGCTTTTAGAGCAAGAAAATCAAGCTGTAGAATGGCCAATCACCTGAATTGAATCCAATAGAAAATGAAAAATAAAGATCAGATTTGATAGACGAGACCCACAGAACTAAGAATTTTTTAGCTTTGTTGTATTTTTATGTTTAAGTTGTTTGGATTTTTACAAAAATCTGGTTCAATTTCATGTCAACAGCTCCTTTAGAAATATTATTCCCAGGAAAAAACATGATGCGTTCAATAATTATTTCCCCTACTGTATATTACTATAATATAATAAACTTTTGTATGATGATTTAAGAAAATGCCACTCAGAATTTGATGTTTTGCATAAATATACACAGCAAAAAATGATACGACAAAAACTGATGACAACAAATGTTTTTATGTTAGTTTATTAGCCTTATTTTTATAGGTTGATCAGGTTTCGACTAAAGTTTAACTTATTTTTTTAATCATTTTGATTGATGAATGTTGAGATGAGTAGAAAAATGTATTTGGTTCAAATACAACATTGAAGGCAGCAATAATTTTATACAGAGTATAAGTTACACTGAATGATAATGGAACGACAAAATAATTAAAAGAGTAAAAAATCTTTAAACTAATATGATCACATTGATTTTTATTTAAGATTTGACCTGAGGGTCGAGGTTTGGCTGATTGTTTATGATGTCCTTAAAATCCCATGCTTTAGTACGTGCCTCTCACTATACTGCCCTTTTCACATTATTCCTTTAGTAAATCTCATAAAAGTGAGTCACTGACCACAAGAAAAGCTTTTGACAAGAAGCGTCCGATTAGGCCCCATAATTGTGCCAGTGATTAAGACTTTGCATTTGTGCTTCTGGTCATCAATGACCCTGCGGGGGCTCTGATTTCTAAAGCTTTACTGTATGAGCTCCAACTAGCTCACTTCTGTGTGTGGACTAAAGGACAATCTCCCATTCTCTGTGATAAATTGGCATAAAATTGGCACCATGGGCAAGGAGGGAAGACTGTGGGCGCATGTTTCCATTGCCTCAGCACAGCTTGTCTCCTCAGCGATTGATAGTGTACGCCGGGCTGTTTTTGTCTCTGTTCGGGGGACGTGCCGCCGGGAAAGCCTGTGTGGCTGTGAGCCTTGAGAGGAGATACGTGCCATCTGACAAGTGATGAAAATGAGGGGCATTTGGATGTGATCCCTGGTCACTTCCCAGTGTGAGAACTTGGCAGAGAGAAATAGATTTAGAGGACAACAGTCAGTTTAACATTTGGTTAAAAAAAAAATTCAACTTTCACACCGATATTGTTAGTAAATTTCATAATTAATTATAAGGAAAGCAGCAAGAAACATTATAAATTAAATTTCTAAGTATTTTCAAACTGTATTTTAGTAAAAAAAAAAAACATACTGTAATAATTTGTTTGTTTACAAATTCCAAAAGTCTTTGTTGTTATATCATGTATACACATGTGAGATCTGAGAATAGAAAATGTATTGACAACTGCTCAATATGCCACAATAATTCACAAACACTAAAATGATGTCAAATAAGTCATATAAACATAGTATGTTTTTACATTAATGCACAAATAAAATTCTGTCATCACTGGCTGTGTTCACACTGTTAGTGTTTAGGAATGGCAGCCACATTTACAGTCAAAATGTCCTTTTCACAAAGCAGCATTAAGACTTGGCTGAATATTAATTAATAGAGGGTAAGATTTTGTTAGGGATGTCCTGATCAGGTTTTTTTGCCCTCGAGTCTGAGTCATTTGATTTTGAGTGTCTACCAATACCGAAACCCAATCCGATGCTTCTATAATACATAAAAAAGAATAAAGAGTGAAGAAACAGATCCAGGATGTTCCTTATTTGTTATTTAATTCACCTTAATTAACATTCAACAACTCTGTTAGTAAACAGAGCACTTCTGTGTGGTAGCTTGAACAATCAAGTAATAAATAACATCTATTCTTCACTTTTGGATTTTAGTGCAACAGTAAATATACAAAATCTAAAATAATAACCAAGTTTACATATAAAAGTTCAAGTTTACATATCTCACAGTTTGCTATGGCAATGTTGTCATCATCAACTTTATAATACCTCCAGACCGCAGACATACTCGCGCTTTCCGCTTTAAGCTGCTTCCATGTCCTTGTTTGCCAGCATCTAACCAATAGCGTCTCTGTAACGAAATGATGTCGTGCCGTACGCATTGCTGTTTCTAAATGAAGTCAAGAAAGAGGTCTACCCCATAACTATAGATGTGTTAAAAAATAAAACATATATTCGAGTCCTTATTGGAAGGTAACGTCCGATTCCAATCAAGTCTGAAACTGCATGATCGGGCCTGATTTCCAATCACGTGATTGGATCCCTAGATTTTGTTCCTCAATGGGAATGGAGAATTTGAGACATGCAGAATAACGAATGGAAAAATTAAAACCACAGGTAAATGTGGCGATTTTGTTCTCTTGAACACATAGAAAAAGTGCTTTATTCTCAAATCTCTTCTGAAATATTCTAATTTTCAGCATAAATTCACAGCTTTAAATGAAAACCATGACTGTCTAATATTATGTGATTTTTTTTTTTTTTGACTTCTGTATTCTTCTGTCATTACTTTCCAACTAATTGATCCTACTTGCTCATTTGAGTGATGCCATCAAGAAGGTGGGATAAGTGAAGTTATTGCTTGAAGTGATACATCTGCAGCCGAAAGTTAATGAGAAAGAATCATTTATAACATTTATTAATTTATTACTCCAATTACAAACCAAACATCACTAATGTAAAACAGCCATTATACAGAGTTTTATTTATATTATTTATTAAACTACCCATTAAATTGTATTTTATTAACACCTACCCCACCCCAACTGTAAACCTACCCCTCAGAGTAATATTGTAAAAATATGAATTATTGTTGTCAAAAACTATGCTATATTGATGTATCCACAGCTGTATCCCATCTAAACTTTAGTGATTAGTGACTGACAAAAACGGCTATTAAACCGAGTGATTTGTACTGGCTGTCTTGTCATCAGAAATAAACACAAACCTTTTTTCATTGCATAAATGTAATTCAAGTTTATTCTATTTCATCCTGTTTGAAATAGGTTCTGTGCTCCTATTGTATGGTCAGTGTCACAAATAAAACCTGTGGAGGACTGGAAAAAATTAAAGACTATTGAAAACCTAGTTATTAGTGCATTTCTGTTAAAATGTTGTGATGTAACATTTTAGTCTTAACCCAACAATTAGTTTAACATTTTTGACCCATAGTTCAGGTTAGTTTCGTTTTTTAGTTAATTTAGTTTTTTTGTTGTTGTTTTTTTAACCACCCATTACCATCCACTATGATCTACCAAATGGGTATCGCCAAAAAAATATAGCTGAGAGTCTTGAAAGAATGCAGTTGTTACAGCATTTACTGGCTGTTTACACTATGACACATTTTGTGGAGAACAAGCAGGATATTTTTGGGGAGTTAAAAAAATAAAACTACCCCAGTGACTTTCATTGCACTGACAAAAATTGAGAAAACACAAACAACATGAAGAAGCTTAAAAGACAGAAATTTAGAAAATGTTTAACTTTCAAAAAAAATTATATAAATTATATATTTTATGTTTATTTATATTTTTTAAAAGTAGATTTTTCTGATGAATCATCTGTTGAACTGCATCCCAATCATCACAAACACAGCAGAAGACCTATTGGAACCTGCAAGATTCTCACAGAAATCAGTCAAGTTTGATGAAGGAAAAATCATGGTTTGGGGTTGCATTCAGTATGGGGGCGTGTGAGAAATCCAACGGTGCGCTGCCCATTACAAACCAAATTCTTCAGCAGGATAGCGCTCCTTCTCATGCTTCAACCTCGACATCAGTTCCTTAAAGCAAAGAAGGTCAATGTGCTTCAGGATTGGCCAGCCTAGTCCCCAGAAATGAATATTATTGAGCATGTCTGTGGTAAGATGGAGGAGGCATTGAAGATGAATCCAAAGAATCTTGATGAACTCTGGGAGTCCTGCAAGAATGCTTTCTTTGCCATTCCAGATGACTTTATTAATAAGTTATTTGAGTCATTGCAGAGATGTATAGATGTAGTCGTCCAAGCTCATGGGAGTCAGACACACTGGTAATTCTTTTTCCACTGCACCATGACTTAATATTTTACATTATTTTTGTAAGGTGACAAGACTTTTGTCTAAGCAAGTCAGACCTTACTCTTGTAATTAAATAATTAAAAATCAAGGCATAATCATATTTTATTTTGATAAAATAAGCGTAATCTAGAGGGGTTTGCCTTTCATATTAGCCACTTCTGATACCAAATGAATAACTAGAAGTCAAGTTATTATTTTTGTTCCTAAAACTTAAATAGGCGACAAGACTTTTGTCAGGTAGTGTACACACATATAAAGTAAACAGCAAATCTGTCACCACTTCTGACACAAATGAGGTAATGCTTATAAAAATGCTTTCGGTTGAGTCCTGGAGCAAAATGACAGAGCATTAACTCATCAATACAGAAACTATGTTGTGCCACACTCTCTGAGGCCCTCGCTTTATTGATGTAAACATTCCTAGACCGTAAAAGGACAGTCAAATGTAGAGGATCTTCAGCAGGATCTCTCGCCTCATGTACCTCATTGAGTCAGATGACACTGCTCGTCTTTGGCTGTGTTGAATTTGTAATATCTTTGTTTACAAATGAAAAGGACAGTGAAGAAGGACCCAGGATCTAGAGCTTTCTGTATGCCTGTGTTTACGTGAGAGCGTGCCTGGTGTCTGAACAGGCATATCTCCAATACTCTAAATAATTTTGCTCTCCCTGAAGGAAGAAGAAAAAAATCCCAAAATGAGCCATACTACTCCATTTATGAATTAACTCTCATATTTCTGTGGAAATTAATAGATAATAAATCCCCTAAATCATATCTGCTGACATAATGCTGACCACACCATTAGACAAGGTTTCCGGATGCCAATAATAGAACCTCCAAAAAAGAAAAAAGAAATGAAAGTTATGCAGAGGAAGTTGGCATCCAATAAGTGTCTTAAAAAGACATCATTAATCTTGGAGACATGCAGATATGTTTTTATATTGTTTTTCAATAAGGATACTGGTTAAAGATACAAAAAGAAACGTCCCTGAACTTCCTTACAATGTATTATCTCTCAAAAACAAAATTCCAGACCTTGTTCTATGTGTGGTCCCCTTAACAGAAAACATTCAAACACGTTAAACCAGGCGCACAACCTTATGAATGAACAGTTTGGCTCAGTTTGCACTATTGACATTCAAGTTCGCGTTGGTCAAACACTCTGGGTCACACTTTGTTTTAAGGTATAAAAATCTCTGTGTATAGATGTTTCCCAGTACTGGGTTGCAGCTGGAAGGGCATCTGCTGTCTAAAACATATGCTGGATTCAAGAGTTCACACTTAGCTGATGATTAATTAAAAAGCTTGTATGGCATGCTGTTCCGGTAGAGTCCTGAGCTCATAAGATCCTTGAGCCCAGGGCTCCCTCCCGTTTGCAAGGCGAGAGGGGAGTTTGAGTTTACAAATAAACTTCACTAAGTTCACTAAGTTGTCGGTTCATTCTGTTGTGGCGACCCCTGATGAATAAAAAGACTAAGCCGAAGGAAAATTAATGAATAAAAATCTCCTTATTAACCAAACAACTTAGACTTTTGCCTCAAAAAATGAAAATTAAGGTAGTAGTTGGGCTAAGGTACACTGAAAAAACGATTAATTGTTAATTAATTAATTGATTAATTAATGATTAAGTTGATTAATTGTTGTAAAAATTTACATGGGCTGAATTTAAAAAACAAATTCAATTTAGTAATGTCTTTACTGTAAATTAACTTAATGTAACTTAAATTGTTTGTTTAAATTCAGCCCATATAAATTGTTTGCAACCAGTTACCTTTAAAAAAAATGTAGCTAATTTAATTTTAAAAAAATGTAGTGTATAGGATTAGGTATATAGAATATGCACTTTATACAAATAAACAGCCATATACTATAAGTAATAAGCTGCTAGTTAATAGAGAGAATTTTACCTTTAACTAAAGGTAGTCTATTATTATTATTATTATTATTATTATTATTTATTTATTTATTCGTTTTTGCTCTATGTGTCTGTTTTTGATGCTTTCCTTTGTTTGTTTCCGTTTTAAAAAACAACACTAGCTCTCTCAACTAATAATGAAGTTTGTATATGCAAAATATTCAGAGATAATATCATCTCATAAACAATCCTTTTCCTGCTCAAAGCTATCATAGATTTTAACAGACCTGGCATATACTGTAGTAAACGAAAAGTGGGGATTTCAGTTACTGCCATTAGAAGCTTTCTCAGATATATTTTCTAAAGACACTGGAGGAAGGAGGATGTTTGAGTCAAACAGGAAAAACCCAGCATTTAAATAAAACATGAAACAGACAGGGCGTTCTTTGCTTACAAATATTTCTCCATTATTAAGTAAACATCATGGTCTTTCATATTGTGATTTAATGTATGCTTGCATGTGGAGATATTCCTGTCTTTACAATGCAAAGTGTATCCATATATAAGGCTGCTTTGGGTTTCATTCACAATTTCAAACTAGAGCAACTGGTCAGTGTCTAATTCTAAGCCACACATTCTTTGCGCATTACCCGAGGAACCAGTTTTACCCTTTGTATCAATGCCCATTTTGTGTCACACCCAGAGGTGTAGAACAACCCCCCAGAAAGAATGAAGGTGGGGGCTGTTACTGCACAATCAAAACAGTGCATATGAGTGCTAGCACAATACTATTTTGTACTAAAAGAAATGAGTGATATCACAATTATTATTATTCATTTTTTGTTTTGTTTTGCCAGTGAGAATGCAATAAATTATGCATTTTATTTTACATTTAAGCTATCCATAAAAAGAATCCAACAAGCATTTTACTGTTAAAAATGTCTAAAACGTCATCTTCTTTAAACATTTTTCTGCATAAAGTTCTCATCTGATGTGTACACTGAGAATAGCAAGTTTGGAAAACGTCTGCTTTCCCATTGTAGTCAATAATTTAAAGTAATGTGTATTTATATGGCACATTTATTGTGTATGGCCATACACCCAAATCACTTTGCAATCATAAGGGGGGCTGCTCCACACCACCACCAGTGTGCAGCATCCACTTGGATGATGTGATGGCAGCCGCACGACAGTGGTGCCAGTGCACACACCACACACCAGCTATTGGGGGAGCAGAGAGACAGTGATAGAGGCAATTCGGTAGATGGGCATAACTGGGAAGCCATGATGGTTTAGGGCCTATAGAGGGAATTTGGCCAGGACATTGGGGTTACACCCTTACTCTTTACAAGAAGTGCCATAGGATTTTTAATGACTGCAGAGTGTCAGGATCTCGGTTTATCGTCTCATTTGAAAGATGACTGTAACGATCCAATAACGACTGAATAAACGAAACCGAAAGGTATCGGCACACTGAATGATTTTATTATTAGAAGCAAAAACTGTTTAAAATTGACAATTCTTTTATTTTTGGTCATAACGATAAGAATTATACACACTGAAGAGAGAGAGGATTTTTATTTAAAATTTAGTTTTGGCAAATTTGGTCATGATGATTTAATAGATTATAGTATTTTTATTGCTCGCTAAATCAAATTGAACAATCTGTTCAGTTGTTTAATGACCAGTTAATAAGCGTCAGTTGTCGTTGAACAAAATTGCTGAAATTAACAAGCCCAATATTTTTGGGGGGCCCCACCACACAAGACTCCACTGCATGACCGTCTGTGACACCAATGTTCACATCACTACTTTGCAACTCAAGTCACTTCATATACAACCCCAAATCAGAAAAAGTTGGGACAGTATATGAAAATTGAAAATAAAATAGTGATTCTCAAGTGAATTCCAAATTTTCTTTGACTTGTATTTCATTGCAGGCAATACAACAGCACATTATTTAATGTGTTCCTTGTAATCCTGGGCCCATCTTTGCTCCTAAAGGACTAGGCCTTTCTTGGACCAAATCCTAATGCCACAGCCATATCACCCTGCAACCAAAGACCGGTTACTCACTGAAGCTAAGCAGGTCTGAGTGTGGTTGTTGTTGGAAGTTGGATCTAGGTTGCTGTTGAAAATTATGTTAGTGAGGTCAGCAGGGTGCACTCAACCTGCAGTCTGTGTGAGTTCTAATACCCAAGTATAGTGAAGGGGACACTAAACTGTCAGTGAGCACCGTCTTTTGGATGAGACGTTAAATCGAGGTCATGGCTCACTGTGGTCATTAAAAATCCCATGGCACTTTTCGTAAAGAGTAGGGGTGTAACCCCCTGTGTCCTGGCTAAATTGCCTCCATCGGCCCATACCCATCATGGGCTCCCAATCATCCCCATTCACTGGATTTCCTCTATCACTGTCTCTTCACTCAATCTATAGCTAGTATGTGGTGAGCACACTGGCGCTGTTGTCCTGTTGCTGCCGTTGCATCATCCAAGTGGATGCTGTACACTGATGGTGGTGTAGAGAGAACCCCCTCCCCCCTTATGATTGTGAAGTGCTTTGGGTGTATGACCATACACAATAAATGCACATTACAAACTTACATTACATCATAATTACAATCACCTGTTGACATCACCTGTTTCAAATCACATCATTATTTAACTAATTTACCTGATTACTAGTCCTAAATTGCTTCTGTCACAACTTTGTGTTGCAAGAACCAATATGGATGTTTATTTAAAAAATAATAATCATGAGGAACACATTAAATAATGTTTGTTGCATTGTCCGCAATCACTACTTTCTTTTTTATTTGTGTTTTCCATACTGTCCCAACTTTTGCTGATTTTTTTTTTCTGACTTTTGTTTGTCATACTACAGTCAGTCACATTGTAAGGCCTATAGCATGGTTAGTGAGTCTATTAATGAGCTTCTCAATGGCTCAACATATGAGCCAATGAAAAGCATTATAAATTTATATGAATATCTTTTTTTGTATTGTACAACACCTGATTACTCTGCATTGGTGATGCAGTGCCTCTGCGGCAGGTCCATTGGAAAACTACAAAAAAGTATGTAAGAGAAACATCAAGGCTTGGCTACAAAAATTGACTACAATGTGAAGAATTGCTTTTATGGCATCCAGACAAACTGCATTTAATCCAGGGTGATATCATCTTAAGTTACTTGCATTGACACAACAGTATTGACTTATTGGCAAATGAGTCTTTGAACGGCTGTAATTGGATGCCTTTTTTTAGTCAAAAATGCTATTTTTAAAATAACTATTTTCAAAGGAATGTTTAAACGACACGTCCTTCGGCAAGTAAGCTGACTTTGGGGTCACAAAGATTTTCAAAAGCTTTTTTGTAGAATACTTTAAAGTGTCAAAACAGTCCTTTTACTTGGATGACACACTGTATGTGAAATATGACTTGTTGTCTAAGTATGTGGGTATGTGAAGGTGTATGACTATGCTATACTCAAGGATGTAGAAGAGTTCCACTTGACTTGCATGATAGTTTCTGTCTAGCTTCTTTTGCAATTAGTGATCACACACACCTTTCCTCATACTCCTGGAAAATCTTCTGTAGAGAATGTGTCAACTCCAATGGAAAATAATGTTTTATAGTAAACATCCCACATTTGACATTTTAATATCTTTTCATGTTCAGCATGATATAGGAATGATTCCTCAACTGCATTTTGAGAAGTGTGTCACCGATTAGGCCTCATTCACACTTGTCTTTTGACTATTACGTTTTTTTTGCAGCTGAAAACCAATGGAAGTGAATGAGACTGAAGTCTTTAATGTCCCGTGAAGTGCTTTGAAATATGAAACATAGTGTAGCCCCTCCCCTTTAAAAAAAACAGCCAATAGCATTTTGTTTTATCACAGCTCTGCCAGTGAGAGTGGTTGAGCTCAAGTGCATCAAATGAAAAGCAAATGAGATGCTTCTTGAAAGGGGCGGGGCATGTCAGATACTAGAGAGCATTTGATTGGTCACTATTTGATGAGAAACTGAAGTATGAGGTGACGTGAATAAAAGCGTTGATCCATTTAGGCAGAAGTGACAAAAACTACAAGCTTTACATGTTTATATCATTTTAATGTCTTCTAAACATGAGTTTTTTCACTGTTTTAGAGCACACTAGCTTATAGATATCCTAAAAACTAACAATATTTATACTGACAAATAAAAACTTTATTTTAATTTCATGGGACATTTAAACCAATGGCTGCACCCACTCATAGATGAAGAATAAGGTCAATACACTACAAAAGCAAAACAATCAAATGAGTTTTCAACTACCTCTGGAAGTGGTCAGGGTGGACATTTACGCCTGTTTAGTGTCACCCACTTGTGATCAAATTACAAAAAGCATTTAATAATACTACCTTACTTGATTTGTTTGAATCATTTAATATATTATCTTGGTTAGTCATGTAAATTATCATAATATTTATTATACACTATATTGATCCATACTGCTAAAATATCAATAAAATCAGTCTGTTGAAAGCAAGGTTCTAGTGCTATGCAAATAAATAAATGCTTTGCATGGAGTTCTTCTGACACACCATAACCTAGCGCATTTAAATATGATATTCTGATTCATTTTCACTTTTCAAACCACATTTTTCCACCGAATGCTAATTTGTAATCTATTTTTAGTGCAAATTCCCAGTGTTCACATTCATTTGTGTATTAAAGGACAGATTATAAAAATAGGCTACAAATCTAATTGTTTCATTCTCTTCCATTCTCATGACCAGTGTGGAAAGATATAAAGTGTCTTCAAATGCAGTTACTTTTTCATAAACATTTTAATATAAATGCTAAAAAAATAACAGAGTGAAGACAAAAAAATCTTTATGTGGGATAATATGAATATGGCAAGACTGCATATTCTTCAAGCATGTAAAATTGAAGCACATTAAATTCTGACCTATTTTCATTTCTATTTTCTCACTTAATGTAAATTTGCAACCTATTAGTGCAAATGCACAGTGCTCTTTTTATTTAATTGAATAAAAAGGTTACATTTCAATATTTACAACATGATATCACATTTGTGTCTGTATTTGAGAGATGTGTTTTTGAATGTGACTCACTTGACAATAACATATGCTTAAATTGCCTTCCCATTTGATCATGCTATAACTGTTTGGAGGATTGGAACATGACATTAAACTAGAAGGACACAAATTGGTTATATTTTTCTCTACTTTAAATATCAAAGGGGGTTCTAATGGAACAGTAGAAAAGATCTGGCAGATCAGGTCAGACCCTTAGATGACTGTACAGAAAATTACTGTTAATTAGAATTTCAACGTTCACGTAACTAGGTTTTTCGTCCAAATCATTCCACATAACACACACACCCAGCACACACACATACTCGGATCCGATTGTGACTGTTTAATTGCTAACAGTTGGCTTGCATCTCCCAATTTTGTGGTCAGTCACCTGAAACAGGAATTTTTGATCCCTGAACTAAAACAAAACGAAGGAAATCCCTATTGTTCTCACTGGGAGAACAACAATGATAAATTCATATATGGTTTTAAACACATTTAATTGTGACCACGTTTGTCAAGATAAACCCCCAAAAGGTTGAACAGATTTTAAAAAGACCATTTAGTATTGTTATTTATATGTTACAAGTATAACTGCAAACCAAAATTTTACATATTTTATACATTTTATATAAGCATATTTTACATTTAGTTTACTTTAAATAAAAAAGGAAAAACATTACTTAAGCACAGTATTGAAAATCATAATGTTAAAGTGAGCATGATTTAAATTTGATAACAATTATTGATCCAGCCATCCATTTTTGACCACTTTATAATTCAAAATATTGCATAATGGAAGGTTCCTTCAATCATTTAGTCAGCTTAAACTCCGCCTCTTTCTTACATTTAAATATTCTATCCCTAAACCAATTAACATCTGCTTTACAAGACAAAAAATACCCATCCAAAATTTATTCATTTTTCAATAATCTTCAGTGGGTAGCACAATAGCCTCACAGCAAGAAGGTCGCTGGTTCTAATCCCGGCTGGGTCAGTTGGCATTTCTGTGAGGAGTTTGCATCTTCCCCCTGTGTTCGCGTGGGTTTCCTCCGAGTGCTCCAGTTTCTCCCACAAGTCCAAAAACGTGCTATAGGTGAATTGGGTTAGCAAATTTTTTTTGTAGTGTATGTGTGTGAATGAGTGTGTATGGATGTTTCCCAGTGATGGGTTGCAGCTGGAAGGGCATCTGCTACGTAAAACATATCTGGATAAGTTGGTGGTTCATTCCGCTGTGGTGACCCCAGATTAATGGAGGGACTAAGCCAAAGAGAAAATGAAAGAATTTCAAATTTATATCCGATTCATAATCAGTCTAATTTAAAATCACATTCAAACTGATTAAGATGTTATACTTGAATAAAATATTAAATGTGTATTTTTTCATTATTAAAAATTAGCCTTTGGTTAGCCCAAAACCAAAATGGAATGACAATGATTTAACCATTTATCACATTTTAAAATAAATGTCAATGATTAATGATCAGAAAGTCTCCCACTGTAGTTTTATTTTAATGTTTTTTGTTTGCTTGTTTGTTTGTTTGCAACATATTCTGAAGGTCAAATAGTTTTCAATAAAAAAATTAACATAAATAAGTGACTATGGGGATTTCCTACAGACTCCACATCTGATACAACTGAAAGTTTGATTATAAATTGAAACCATGAAACAGAGAGGTGTTGTTTAAGAACCAGAATTAAATACTTCCTGCTCTCTGAGTGGGAATGTTTCCATAACACTGATAAACAGTTCAACATACCATCCTCACATAGTCACAGTTTAAGAAGTCACGTTAAATGCATGTCAATAACAGACACATCCTCTAATTACAGGTGTTTCAATGCAAAAACTAAAATCAAAATAAACTTAATATGTATAGAAGATATATATTTTAAATATGATAATTGAAGGGATATTTTTTAAATCCTGTCAACATTCAGGGGTGCGTTTCCTAAACAATGACGTAACTCGCGGCTGAACTAGTACTATGCATCATTTGGGAAAAGAACCATGTAGTGACAAATGTTTCCCAAAATCCATAGTTTCTCTGTCACAGATCCTTCGTTTGAACCATGTTAGTTATAACGTAAAACGCCTATAATGATGCTCTAAACGGGGTTCTTCTTTAGAGAAGAACCCCATAACTTATTTGTGCAAATGATATTGTTTTACTCGTTCATGCATTTAAATGTAAAAAAATTTAAAAAAAACATGCACTGGTTTTACATATTAATTGAAATGTACAGTTGAAATCAGAATTATTAACCCCCCTGAATTATAAGCCCCCCTGTTTATTTTTCCCCCAATATCTGTTTAGCAGAGAGAAGATTTTTTCAACACATTTCTAAACATAATAGTTTTAATAGCTCATCTCTAATATCTGATTTATTTTATCTTTGCCATGATGACAGTAAATAATATTTGACTAGATATTTTTCAAGACACTTCTATACAGCTTAAAGTGACATTTAAAGGCTTAACTAGGTTAATTAAGTTAACTAGGCAGGTTAGGGTAACTAGGAAAGTTATTGTATAATGATGGTTTGTTCTGTAGACTATCGAAAAATATATAGCTTAAAGGGGCTAATAATATTGACCCTAAAATGGTTCATAAAAAATTAAAAACTGCTTTTATTCTAGCCGAAATAAAACAAAGAAGACTTTCTCCAGAAGAAAAAATATGATCAGACATACTGTGAAAATTTTCTTGCTCTGTTAAACATATTTTGGGAAATATTTAAAAAAGAAGAAAAAAAATCCAAAGGGGTTTAATAATTCTGATTGCAACTGTAAATGGCACATATAGGGCCTATGTTTCCTTTACAACTATTATTGAGAACATTACATATTCTGTTCTAAAACATAAAATCACTTACAAAAGCTAACACGTATTCTTATATCATTCATTTATTTTCTTTTCGGCTTAGTCCCTTTATTAATCTGGGGTCGGCACAGTGGAATGAATCGCCAACTTATCCAGCACATGTTTCACGCAGCGGATGCCCTTCGCAGCGGATGCCCTCCCTTCCTTTCTTTGGGAAACATCCACACACACACAGTCATTCATACACATACACTACGGACAATTTAACCTACCCAATTCACCTCTAGCGCATGTCTTTGGACCGTGGGGGGAACCAGAGCACCCGTAGGAAACCCACGCAAACGCAGGGAGAACATGCAAACTCCACACAGAAACGCCAAATGTGAGGCAACAGCACTACCTACTGCGCCGCCCTATTCTAATATCATATACAGTATAAATCATATAAATAAATAATGAGGCTATTTATTAAGAAATGAAATTTAATATTTATTATTTATTAGAAAACATCCTACTTTAATAATAATATTAATAATAAAAAATAATGACGATGATAATGATGACTGTTATTATTATTATTATTATTATTATTATTATTAATAAGTAGGATATTGTTTATTTATTTTTTATTTTTTGAAATCTACTTTTACAATTTGACACGTGCAAACCACTGCAGAAATATTCTAACCAACAGGCCCATGCCATATACAGTACATATACTTAATAAAGAACGTTACTTAATAAAGAATGTTTTCACAAGCTTTGGAGACGTAACGTAAATTCCACTTTAAAATAATAGGTCACCTATAGCTTTCGTCATAAAAAATGTGTTCTAAATGACATCACTGTTTTCAAAGTGCACAGCGAAGGGAGCGCAATTGTAAATATGAAGATCGCGAACTATGTTTGTAACGACAGAACTTGTGACTTTAGATGGCTAACCCTGGTTTTTCGGAAACGCACCCCAGAATGGTTAATCTTTTTAAGGTTCGAGTCAAGTTCGGCCAACTAAGAAACAAATAATATAATATTTTGAACAGAAGAATTGAATGAACATAAAAATCTGTACGTAGCTGCTTATAATTAATTGAAGCTGCAGTGTAAGGGAGTGAAATTAAGTTTTAGATGGGAAATATATAATGAAGTATGATCAAGTGAGAAATCATATTTATATACTTATAAAATTCACACATACTCTTTTAGTTTAAATGGCTTTAAAATTGAATATGATCAGGCGAACAGGTTACACTGACTCACTCACTTGTTTACAGCATGTAAGCAGTGTGAATAAACCAGTTTAGACTATATGTAAACATTTTGAGGAGAGATAGCTGTATGTTTAGCAGGTGGGTGATGACGAGCTTTTTTATTTGAAGTTAGAAGTTTGCCGTAGCTGGCAAGATTTGATTTATTTAGTTTATTTATCATCGCAAACACAACCGAAGATATGCACAAAACACTAAAACATCCCTGAAGCGTTATGAATACTTCCTAAAGGTCAGCGCACTTGCATATGCTCATGTAAACATTAGTACAAATAAACAAGGACCTACGTGACATCTTACATCCAGGCATGACATATTGGATTTGGTGATAAGCTTTTGCAAAATCACTACATGAGTGGATTTTAGTCATGTTCAAATTATCTGAGACTTTGTGAATTATTAAGTAATGAGGTGTGATTCAAGATCACATCTTTATTTGTATTTCTACTCTACCTAAGCTTTTTTTTATAAAAAGTGCTAATATTAGGAGGTGGAGATGATGGGTTGTTTTGACCTTTACCATTGGTTGAACAGAACTAGCTGTCTAATTGCTGTATTTTGTCATGTCTGTCCTGAGGGTGTGGTGGAAAATAGGGGTAAATCAGGCATAAAACAACTGTTTTTGAAGTGCATCATTCTGGAGGTGTTGTCATACTTTCATGACAGTTGCTGGGGTAATGTGTGCCACTGAGTTAGAAGCCAAAATGCTTAAAGGGACAGTTCAACCAAAAAAGAAAAATGTACTCACCATTTAAACACCTTCATGTGGTTCCAAACCCTTATGAGTGTGTTTTTACTTATGAGCACCAAATATGATATTTTAAGGAATTTTGGAAACCAGCAGCCACTGACATTTATAGTAGTAAAGGAAGTCATTGGCTAGACCCTACTGGTTTAAAGCATTCTTCAGAATATCTTCAGTATATATTCAGTAAAAGTAGGAACCTCAAACAGGTTTGTAATTATTAATGGGTGAGTAAATTAATTAATTAATTAATTAATTAATAAAAGATAGTAAAATAAAACAAAGTAAAATAAAGTCTTTAAAATAAAATATCTCTTTAGGGTTAAGAACTGTATGTCGCAACTGTGCCCTTAAGCACAGTTCACGAAAGGTTCAGCCAAAACTGAATTCTGTTATTACCTGTCTAATGTTTCTGCATTGTTTCCATTTATTAAATGGGGACCAGAGATTTCATGTTTAAAGGTCACAAATCCAGTATTAAAGTATAATAAAAACTGGTCCATACAACGTCTGTTTCATGTCTATATGCTTTTTTGAAGGCATGTGATGAACAGGCAAAGAGCAAGTGTTTATTTATCTTTCTTGAACCAGGTCAATGTTTTTTTTTTTAAATCATGCAGTCTAATATTTATTTACTGAAATGTGTGAGCGGCACTAGGTGAATTGGGTAAGCTAAATTGTCTGTAGTGTGTGAGTGTGAATTAGAGTGTATGGGTGTTTCCCAGTGATGCGTTGCTGCTGGAAGGGCATCCGCTGTGTGAAACATTTGCTGGATAAATTGGCGGTTCATTTCGCCTTGGCGACCCCTGATTAGCCGAAAAGAAAATGAATGAATGAAACATGTAGGAGCTATAAAAGAATGACAGGCTTACACTTCATATCAGATTTGGTAAGTTTGATCCACAGCAAAATAGGAGGGGTAATGAATTTAATGCATTTTAAAGAAATAAGACGGCCTTAATGGCCTTACACATAAACACCACTAAAAACACATAACAAGCACTAAAAATTCATTGGAAAAAATGCTAATTAAACAGACACTTTATAAAAATAACTTTATCATAAGAATAGTTTGACCAACAGATTTCTCCAGCTTGTGGTTCAAATGCTTTAATTAATTTTTTTCTAATTTACCGTTGGTGGTTAGCACTATCGCCCCACAGCAAGAAGGTCACTGGTTCGAGTTATGGCTGGACCAGTTGGCATGTCTGTGTGGAGTTTGCATGTTCTCCCCGTGTTTGCGTGGGATTTTTCTGGGTTCTCCGGTTTCCCCCACAGTCCTAAGACATGCAGTATAGGTAAATTGAGTAAACAAACTTGGCCGTAGTGTATGAGTGCATGTGTGAATGTGAGAGTTTATGAGTGTTTCCCAGTACTGGGTTGCAGCTGGAAGGGCATCCGCTGCGTAAAACTTATGCCGGAATAGTTGGTGGTTCATTCCGCTGTGGCGACCCCTGATGAATAAGGGACTAAGCTGAAGGAAAATAAATGAATTTTTCATTGTGCATTCCACTGTGTGTCATATACATTATACGTGTTTATTGTACATACACATTCCCAACAAAGCTCAACGGAACATGACACCATAGTTGGTTAAGGAGGCTTTTGAGAACCTGACATAATCTTTTGAGAGTCTGACTCATGAATGAATCACACAAAACAGATTCTGTGAACTGATCAAGTGTTATAGATTGTCAAATTTGCCCCTATTTGTGTGTGTCATTTTAAATGCTAATAAACTCCTGCTTTCCAGAGAAGGGCGGAGCTGCATGCTATCCTAAAACTCCAGAAACAACAAAACAAGTGAATCTCAAATGTCAGATCAAAGCATTACAGGTACATGTTCAAACCGAGTCAGACAATAATGGGGAGGGAGAGGGTTTACACTCTGAATCAGGATGCTGCTGAGTGGTTAGTGCATACATTTAATGGATAAAAGTTGCTTACTAGCTTGTCACTGCTCTGTTTAGATGTCCTGGCATTAGTACACATTAGTACAGTTATCATATCTTTACAGAAAATGTCCCATCATCTGACTTATCATTCATTCGTTTTCCTTCAGCTTAGTCCCTTTAGATTATCAGGGGTTGTCACAGCGGAATGAACAGACAACTTTTCTGGCCCACTTTTTACGCAGCAGATGCCCTTCCAGCCGCAACCCAGTTTTGGAAAACACCCATAAACTCTCACGTTCACACACACACTCATACGTATGGCCAATTTAGTTTATTCAATTCACCTATTCTGCATGTCTTTGGATTGTGGGGGAAACTGGAGCACCCGGAGGAAACCCACGCCATCACAAGGAGAACATGCAAACTCCGACACAGAAATGGCAGCTGGTCCAATCGAGACTTGAACCAGTGACCTTCTTGCTGTGAGGTGGCAGCGCTAACCACTGAGCCACTGTGCTGCCCTCTGACTTATCAGTAAATAATAAATGTACAAATTATACTGACTTTGAACATTTTGGGGATAAATTTAACAAAATAGCTTTGATCACTGCAGTCACAATGGTAACCTTAGCCACATTAGCTGTAGTGCATGTTAAAGAAATAGTTTGTCCAAAATTTTTAATTCTGTCATAAGAATTTCTATCATTTTTACACTCCAATGGTTCCAAACCTGTTTGATTGTCTTTCTTCTGGTAAACACACAAGCTGATATTTTGAAGAATGTTGGAAAGCAGCAGCCCTTGATTTCCATTGTTCTTCTTACTATTGAGGTCAATGGTTGCTGCTCTCCCTCATTCTTCAGAATATTTTGTTTTGTGTTCAACAGAAGAAAGAAGAGTTTAGAACTAGATGGTGAGTAAAAGATGAAGAAATTGCATTTATTATGCCTTTAAGTACATACAGAAAGGACATCAAGAAGTATTCACAAATTATTGACAATAATATTTAAGTGGCATAATTATATCTCATAATATATAAGTGGCACGATTGTACAAGATGTGAGAGTAAAGTGGTTGTTGTTCCCGACGTTCTGAAACAGCGGTTAACTGTCGCTCATTAAAGCAGTTGTCGTAAAATATATTTTGCCCATCAACATTTTTCAGCAGATTCAAATGAAATTCAACCACAATGTCCTCAGTGGCCTGGATATTTGGAGTCTATATGAATGATCTTATTAAATGTTGTTTTTTTTGGTCACAGGCATTGTAAAATGCTGCCTCAGCAGTGGCATTTTGGCTGTAAACATACAGATTAAGGTGTGGTAATACATAATAGCATCTCGCTCCTACATCACTAGATGAGTGAAATCAAAATGGCTCATTTTTTCATGTGTGCCAAGAAAGGCTTACCAAAACAAGTTGCTGCCTTGTTCTTTTTCTTGTTTTCTAAGTTGGTTGATGCACTGGGCATCCGATTCTAGCATTTAAACACAGAAAAATTCATATTTTTATTATGTGTCTTGCTTTTTAGTTAGTTAGGTTGGACAACAAGGTGGCTAAGTGGTTAGCACTGTCGCCTCACAGCACCCACATAGCAAAATTTCTCTGGCCCAGATCAGGCCCACACAATCAGCTGTTGCTTGGCCCACATGCCGCAGTGAATTACGGAACATGACTGGACCGAGTCTGGCTTCAATACAAGGGCCAAACATGGACCAAATCAGGGCCAAGTCTCGGCCAAGTTAATAACCCATAACTGGGCCAGATATGTTGGTGTGTCATGACTGCAATGAATTTGATAAACCTATGAAGCTTTATGGATGTGCTTTTATCTCGAAGTGACCTAATTGGTTGAACTTTTTCTTTAATCAGAAATAATTTAAATGTATTTTAAAAGTGGGTCAGGATAAAACTTACGTGGCCCACATATACATTTTTGACATCTAGGCCAAATACTACATTTGATATCTGGCACCTTAAAGAGTTTGCCACCTATGCCAAACCTGGGCCATGTTTGGCTCACATGCTGTATGCTAGTGCAGGACGAATGCGTGCTGTGCCAGCGTTATGCCAAATCTGAGCCAGAATTCTTTGCTACCTTTGCAAGAAGGTCGCTGGTTCGGGTTCCGGCTGGGCCAATTGGCATTCCTGTGTGGAGTTTGCATGTTCTCCCAGTGTTGGCGTGGGTTTCCTCCGGATGCTCCGGTTTCCCCCACAGTCCAAAGACATGTGGTATAGGTGAGTTGGATGAACTAAATTGGCCGTAGTGTATGAGTGTGCATGTGAGAGTGTATGGGTGTTTCCCAGTACTGGGTTGCAGCTGGAAGGGCATTCGGTGCGTAAAGCATATGCTGGATAAGTTGGCTGTTCGTTTCGCTGTGGTGACCTCTGATTAATAAAGGGGCTAAGCCTAAAAAAATTTATTGAGTTAGGTTGTTTGTTAGTTAGCTGTTTGACAAATATAATTAGGAGTTGATATTAACATTAATAATGCATTGCTTCATTTTTATGGGCCAAACAATTGTGTTAACCTTAAATTGACCTTGGATGCTGTCACTACAGATACAAACATTTGTTCAATGACTAAATGCCGTTTCCAGAATTTTCGGTTAAAACAGGAAATGGTTGCTATGCCTGTACTGTCACCTGCTGGCTGTAAGGAAACTTTACATGAGTCAGTTTTTCTCGCGGAATGAGAGAGAGAGTAAAAGCGGGCCCCAGACCGAAAATCTTATGAATGAGCATGAGTAATCAGTAAAAGTAATAACTGAGATGGCTGCGTGAAACGTGGAAAGAGAAGCATCGCGCTCGCCTTGCGAAAACATAGTCAGAAACACTGGGTTGCGCAACACACACGGACGTGCGCATCCTCACATTCACTGTACCTGCTCACAGCTGCAGCGCTGTTGTGCGGTTCTGGTGTTTCAGAACGGTGTCAGTTTGTACTGCAGTGAATTGTCGTGATGGCGTAAGCATTTGTGAGTTTGAGTGTGTATGCGAACAAAAAGGGGATTGCTCGTGACGTAGTCCACTCATGACTGGCTATTTTTGCTTTAATGTCAATCCAGGGTTATTTTAATACTTAAACTCTGTATGAACTCTTTGATTTTTTTTTTATTGAAATAGAAAACATTCTAATTTAATGTATAATATTGAATTAATATAATATTAAATTTAATTAACAGAAAAAAATGGTTTAATTTATTCCTGTTAATTAAACAAATATTTGGTTTAAATTTATTTATTTAGTTTCTTATTTATTGTTAAAGTCTGAACAAACTAATGTTAAGTTAAATTTGTTTTATAATTTCAATTCACTGGACAGGCTTTTTTATTTCTCTTAATAATTAAAACATAATATACTTCAAAAAATAATTTATTTGAACCATTACGATGGAGTTCAGAAACATGTAAAATAGTAATGGAGAAAATGGTATCCAGAAAGATCAGTAATAAAACAGAACTGAGGGGGGAAATATTTCAAACCAATTTAATTGAACATATTTAATTAAAAAAGATAATAAAAATTAATAAAAGCAATAAGGGTATACATAACTAGTAATGTTTTGTTTATATGTGAATGTGTATGAACTGAGAATACCTTTTAAGTTTAAATTCAATACCTGAATGTTGTGAAAAGTTACAAAATAGAAATCCAAATGGAGGCAAATGTAAAGAATTTTATGAATGTAATTTCTAAAATAACAAGAAAGAGATTAAATATGGTTTACTATTATTTTGTGTTTATTATTTTACGTCCACAAAGCATCACCTCTTTTCAGTCCATCTATATATTTACACCACTAAATCTACACTACACTAAATTAACAGTTTTGCATATTTTGTGATTCATGTTTCCATTTTTATTATTATTTATGCTTTTGAAACACATTATGAGACCTTGATAATTCTTCTGACAACTTTTAATCTTAAAAAGTTGACTTTTATGAACTTTTTGAGTAGTTTAGAGTAGGGCTGTGTGATTTGGGGAAAATATATAATTGCGGTATTTTTGACAGATTTTGGAATTTCAATTTGATTTGCGATTTAATTTTGTAGTCGTGCTGCAGTTCAATCTGTATCATAGCTTCTTGCTGCTAAAATGCAGTGAGTGTTAGTTAAAAAAAGGAATGAAAAGATATTAAATTTATTTTTTAATATTCAGAAATGAAACACTCCTTTTACTCTAGAGCAAACAGTAAACACAAATAAAATGACCTTACCTTTCTGTAACATGTTCAACTCAAATTAGAGAGTAAGTGTAGCTTATACAAACAGAAAAATAATAATTATTAAAATACAGAACACTCAGCAAACGAAATAATACAAATTAATTTCATATCGCAGCCTCTTGCGATTAGCTAATCGTAACGTTTTAATTCGCGATTGCAATTCGATTTCGATTAATCGCCCAGTTTAAAGTGATATATTGTCTGGGTTGGTGTTGTATATTGTGCTGCAAAAACCTTATAATAAGCTGCCAGTACTGTACATTTTCTATTATTTTACAGACTTATTTCTCTATATATTATTTCTTATAAATTATATTATTCCAAACTACTAAAATGTCCATAAAAGTCACTTTGTTAAACTGTAGAGTTGAATTTTCAACATCAAAATTCGACAGAGCAGAGATCAAGGCATGGTTTCCGCTACATTCATTCTTCCATGGCGGGGCGCGACGCCAAGATTCATCCTGCCACGGCTACATTACAGCTTCTCATTCAAAACATTAAATTTTTTTAATAGCGGGTGATAATCGCACCAAAACGTATTAAAAGATAAGTGAATTATAAGAGCGTGACTTCTAATACTGCGCTCACGACATTTGTCATTGAAATAGCGGTAGATCTGTGTCAAAAAGGCCTGCCGCCACAGCTGGAAAAAATCCAAGAGGAAACACTGATCAAGGTAATGCAGTTCACAACCGTAAATAAACAGAAAACGAAAAATACAGAAACTGTAATTAATAGATATTTTTACAGTGCAGATAGTTAAAAATTTTTAGAAGTGTTATCCTAATTTGCTACATGATTTTACCATATAGATTATATCCAGAAAATGGAATAAAATATGACATAGCAGAATTTCCTGAAATTGTATTACCTCAAAATTCCCTTTTTACACTTTGTACACTTTCTGGGAGGTATTTCCCTCACCCCATTGTTTTTGGGTTATATCTGTTGTCTATGAGCAATGACGACAGTTGAGTGAGTTTCCTAGTAAAGATGAGATTTGTGGAAGAAAACAAGTTGGCCCCCTGTATACTAGGAATGAATGTTTTCTTAATCTGGACAGAGGATATGAAAAGGCCTTGAGAAATGTTTTTGCAATCTCAGACTTTCATATATTTCTTATTTACATGGAAATGTGTGTAATGGGACAAAGAGATGTAAATAGTTCCTTTGTGGCTCATTGTGATGCAGCTTCATTCATTTGAAAAGGTTTTCATTATAAAAAATAGAAACTCCACTGTGGTCGTCCAGCTCTGAGTCAGTGGTTTTCATGAAGAGGATCATAAAGGTTGGGAAACATTGAGATTGTGTTCTGAAGCACATACTGGCTTTCGTTTGCGTGTAGATGCGTGCAGAAAAGCGATGGGAGTGTTTCCTGTCTGTTGTTTCAAAAGAGAGCACATACTTTATGAATGTAAAGGGATAGTTCGCTCAAAAGTGAAAAGAAAATTGAAGTTAATGAGGGACGAGTCAAAATCACTTTTGTGGTAAGCTTCACTTATATATTCCTCAAAGCTCATCCCAGAGTGAAAAGGCTGTTGTTATTAACCCACCCTCATAAAAACTTTTGCTCATCTTCAGAAACGCATATTAAGTATAAATAGCATAAATGAATATAAGATTATATTTAAGAATATAAGACTGAAGCTCGCTGGTTCAATGGTTGAGCTTCTGTAAAACTTTGTTCCATTAAAAATAAAGTAAAACTAGCTGTACTCCCTGTAAATATCTATTCCTAACGGATTCAGTAAATTCATCCTTAGTTCTATAGCACTTTTTACAATGTAAATTGACCCAAAAACAACCCAGGCTCATTCTGAAGACGTACCCCTTTATACATTTCTGGAGAGCACCAAATATGTCCCAGAAGGTAAGTTTTTTTTTGCAGTTTTTGTGAATTCAGCAAAGGCCGCTGTGAATAATTTTTCAGATCTCAAATTTTTCTTGCGAGTACCATTTGCGCCTGCGAGGCCCACCTCTCTCCTTCCCTAATCTCAACTGATAGTGTTTTAAAAGGCACCGACTGACCCGCCTACCCACTTCCCTAAACCCAACCAACAGTGTTTTAAAAGCAATCCAGAAATATTTTTTTTACCACATTTTTAGATGTTACCACATTCTGGTCACATCGTGGTCAACTCCGCTCTGCATCTTATGTCCACTGGTGGTCCACTGAACTGGTAAGCAGTCAACTGGTAAGCTCAACAAAGCATGGCGTCATATTGCCCAATAGCGTTCATTTTAAAGACTAAAGCTGCCATACATACCTCTGGGTACATAATTCGCGATCTCCAGTAATGTATATTGGGCTACGTTTTCAGAATGACTCTATGTTGCCCAAAAAGTAAAATTGAATCACTATTTACTCACCTTCAAGTGGTTCCAAACCTTTGAGTTTCTTTATAATATATTATAAAGTATAATATATTATAAGTATAAGATATTTTGAAAACAGCTGAAACCTGTAAGAGCATCACGGTGGCACAGTGAGTAGCACGATCGCCTGACAGCAAGAAGGTCGCTGGTTCGAGCCTTGGCTGGGTCAGTTGACAGACATATCTGTGTGGAGTTTGCATGTTCTCCCCGTGTTTGTGTGGATTTTCTCCGGGTGCTCCGCTTTCCCCCACAAGTCCAAAGACGTGGTATAGGTGAATTGGGTAGGCTAAATTGTCCGTAGTGTATGTGTGTGAATGGGAGTGTATGGGTGTTTCCCAGTGATAGATTGCAGCTGGAAGGCCATCCGCTGCGTAAAACATATGCTGGATAAGTCGACTAAGCCGAAAAGAAAATGAATGAAAACCTGTAACTGTTACCTTCCATAATAGGAAAAACAAATCCTGTGGACGTCAATGGTTACAGGTTTCCAGCTTTCTTCAAAAATCTTCTTTTTTGTGCTCAAGACAAGAAAGACAGAAAGTGAAATAGGTTTAAAACAAGTCAAGCTTCAAGTGCTTTGTAAAATGTTGATGTTGCAATTACGACAGGATCCAATAGTTTTAATTTAGGAGTTTTCTGAACAAATGCAATTGTTGTCAAATACACAACATAAATTGCTCTATAAATACACATCATAAAATACCTCTATGTTATATTTAGAGCGAATTAGATACTATTTTAAAAGAAAACTCAAAAATTTTGATAAAATTTGTCATTCTTTTATCTGTTACCTTGAATAAAAACTTGTGGAATAATGCATCATTTCTGTAATGTTTTCTGTATTATGCTTTGCCATCATACTCTGTTGCTCACTCAGGTCTTTGTAAAACAGTTCCTTTTTTAATTGTTATGTGGGTGTTTTTTATTTATTATTATAAGTTTCATATTGTGTTTTTTTTTTTTTTTTACTTTTGTTATATGTGGTTATGTTTTGCTTATGTTATATGTGGACATATAAGTGAAATAGGTTTAGAAAAAGTAAGGTTGAGTAAATGATGATGACGGGATTTTGAGTTTTGGGTGAGCTATCACTTTAAATAAACTTTTTTTTTTAAATAATATTAAACATGATGATGTACATCAGACAGTGTCACACCACGCATAATAATAACAAAAAAAACTTCTCATTAACTTGCCAGTCAGAATTAAATTACAATAAAAATGACAAATATATGATTAATTTTCAAATCAAGACAGGAATGTAAAACATTTTTGCATAAGTGTTGAATTAAATTTCAATAAGATCGTGTAAATAATGAATATTAACCCCCGAAGCATGTTTTGCATATACACAATTGGGGAAGAATGTCTCAAGTGTGATCCCATTTATTTAAACAAATGTCACATGACTGTCTTTGATCAACTAAAATATATTAATTTATATGCGTATGAATACACACAGAAATTAATATATAAATGACACATAAATTAATATAAATGATCAGTAAAATAACACTGAGAGGCTCTCATAAGGCATTGACAGAGGGAAAATATGGAAATGCAAATAAATTTGCGATTGATTTACTCATAGTTGTAATTGTAACATGAAAGTTGTTCTTTTGACTCATGCAACTGTACAGTCATTTTAAGTCATACACATCAATGGAACATTGAATGACATTCTGAGAGTCACAGTAATCAGAAAGCCAAAGAAAAATAAAGGAAACTAGCTGCAAGCTTTAAATAAACTTTTTACTAATGTAAGCAGCTTACAGTATATCATGACTGGATATACAGTAAAGTCATCAGGCTGTCACGACACACACACGCACATACAAAAAACAACAGGATCCACTTCTAATTTCCTACAAAAATATCTGTAAAACAGCAGTTTTCTCTATTTTGTGATTCATGTTTTGAATCACATAACACGTGATTCACCTATTTATGTTTTTGAATTGTATTAGGGGACCTGGATCTTTTTTCCAACAACTTTTAACCTAGAAAAGTTAGAAAAATTCCTTTTATTAACATTTTTAATAGTTTAAAGTGATATTCTCTGTGGGTTGGTGTTGTATATTACAGTACAAAAACCTTAAATTAACTGCCATTAACCACCATTTTACAGACTTATTTCTCTAAATATTATGTCAAATTTTCAACATCAAAAGTTATTTATGGGATCTTGATCTTCTTCCAACAACTTTTAATATAGAAAAAATCCAATTATTAGCATTTGAATTCATTTTTGAACAAATAGAAATGAATACACATATAAATTAATATATTTAAGTTGATCGAAGACAATAATGTGGCATTTGTTTAAGAGAAACAAAGGCTCTGACCTTAGTGTTATCTTTATTGTGTTGGATTGTTGGACAAATAAAAAAAGTCTTAATTAGATTTATATTGGACAAATGTTTAGAATTTTGGTATTCCTCCCAATTTTAGGCACAAAAAAAGACAATTGAGGGGTTTTCTAACCACTTAACATTGTTGAATCGTTTTCTTTTTGTGTGTATTCAGATGGCAAACTTACAAAAACTAGCGAGCCACTGAACTGCTCAGATTCAGAAAAGTAAATTATTTTTGCCTAAAAACCTCTCTAAGTTGCTTCAAACGTAATTGAAGTGAATGATCTTGTGAGTCAAATCTCTTCTGAAGATTTGTATTAAAGCCCCTGACCTATATGGATTTATTTTATTCGATTGTTTATTTGTTCTTTTAATGAACTTTTCTAAATGTCAGAGTCATTCCATAAATCGCAACATAAGCAAAACTAGGAATTCTACCAAATCTCCTTATCTCTCGGTATACAAACAAATCTCTGAGCTGTGTTGGAAAGACTAGGATAATGCTTTGTTTTCTAAAAGCAATTTAAAAGCAGAAGCCTAAAATAGATCAAATCAGGTATCACCTGAAACCTGTGGTCACAAATCCCTGTATTTATGATGGTGCCAAGGCAAGCCCTGATAGGAATCCTAATGGGGTTTACCTACCACACCCAGTTACAGTGACAAACCATTTAAAGTGCAGAGGGGGCGGCAGGCGCACGTTCACCTGCTGGAGATCCCAAAATAGGTGTGTCTCTAAGAGCTACTTTTACCTCACATGACTAATCACTTATACACTTCAACACACCTCAGGTTTGTCAAAACTCTCTTTGATCAGTAAAATAACTCTGAGAGGTGCTCATTAGTCATTGACAGAGGGCAAAAAAGGAAATGCAAATAAATAGCATTGCCATTTATTCACTCCGAAACATGAAAGTTATTCTTTTGACTCAATTTACAGCTGTACAGTCATTTTAAGTCATACACGTCCATGGAACATTGTATGACAATCTTAGAGTTACAGTAATCAGAAAGCCAAAGAAAAATAAAGGAAACTAGCTGCAAGCTTAAATTAAACATTTTTTCTGTATTAACGTAAGCACCTTATTTCATGACTGGATGTACAGTAAAGTCATCAGGCTGTCACACCACACACACACACACACACACACACACACAAATAACCACATCTTGCACTTCTAATTCCCTACAGTGTAAAAACAGTTTTCTGTATAGTTCTGTAAGTTTTAACCTGGAGAAGTTCGAAAAAGTGACTTTTATTAACATTTTAATTAGTTTAAAATGATATATTTTCTAGTTGGTGTTTTATATTACAGTGCAAAAACCTTGTATTAAACTGCCATTTAACACCATTTAACAGATTTATTTCTCTATATATTATTTCTTTCTTCAAGTTACTTTGTTAAACTGTAGAGTTGAATTTTCAACATCAAAAGTCGACAGAGCAGAGATCAAGGTCCCATAATCAACTTCACAACTGTGATTAAATAAACACACAGCTTACAAAAACTGTTCATTTACAGAAATTTTTTACAGTGCATAAAGTTAGCATTGAATTGCAACGAGTGAATGAATTAATGAATTAATAAATTAATTTAATTATTTAGGGATTTTTCATTTATTCATTCATTCATTAAGGTTAACCATATAACCCCAGAAATGCAAAGCAAATTTGGGCGTGATGTTTAAATGAGACCCTAATTAAATATTATTCATTTCATTATCAAATTCATTTATTCATTCATTCACTCATTCATTCATTCATTAGGCTTAACCATATGACCCAAAAATGCAAAGCAAATTTGGGCATTATGTTTAAATGAGACCCCAGTTAGATATTATTAATTTAATTATAAAATTCATTCATTCATTCATTCATTCATTCGTTAAGCTTAACCATGTAACCCCAGAAGTGCAAAGCAAACTTGGGCATAATGTTTAAATGAGACCCCAATTAGATATTATTAATTTCATTATAAAATTCATTTATTCATTCATTCATTAAGCTTAACCATATAACCCCAGAAATGCGAAGCAAATTTGGGCATAATGTTTAAATGAGACCCCAATTAGATATTATTAATTTTATTATCAAATCCATTCATTCATTCATTCATTCATTAAGCTTAACCATATGACCCAAAACTGCAAAGCAAATTTGGGCATAATGTTTAAATGAGACCCCCGTTAGATATTAATTTCATTATAAAATTCATTCATTCATTCATTCATTCATTAAGCTTAACAATATAACCCCAGAAATGCAAAGCAAACTTGGGCATAATGTTTAAATGAGACTCCAATTAGATATTATTAATTTCATTGTCAAATTCATTCATTTATTCATTCATTCATTCATTCATTAAGCTTAACCACATAATCCCAGAAATGCAAAGCAAATTTTGGCATAATGTTTAAATGAGACCCCAATTAGATATTATTAATTTTGTTATCAAATTCATTCATTCATTCATTCATTCATTCGTTCATCCATTCATTAAGCTTAACCATATAACCCCAGAAATGCATAGCAAAATTAGGCATAATGTTTAAATGAGACTCCAATTAGATATTATTAATTTCATTATAAAATTCATTCATTCATTAAGCTTAACAATATAACCCCAGAAATGCAAAGCAAACTTGGGCAGAATGTTTAAATGAGACTCCAATTAGATATTATTAATTTTATTATCAAATTCGTTCATTCATTTATTCATTCATTCGTTAAGTTTAACCGTATAACCCCGGAAATGCAAAGCAAATTTGTGCATAATGTTTAAATGAGAACCCAATTAGATATTATTAATTTTATTATCAAATTCATTCATTCATTCATTTATTAAGCTTAACCATATAACTCCAGAAATGTCAAGCAAATTTAGGCATGTTTAAATGAGACCCCAATTAAATATTATTAATTTTATTATCAAATTCATTCATTCATTCATTCATTAAGCTTAACCATATAACCCCAAAAATGCAAAGCAAATTTGGACAACAACATTTAAAATAATATTTATGGCGTTGTTAATTCGAGATGAGCACAGTCTCATTTATTCTCCCTCATGTTTTTTTAAAACTTTATGAGTTTCTTTTTCTGTTGAACACAAAAGAAGATAATTGGAAGAATGTTGGTTACTGGCCTTAACTCACTTTCATTGTAGTGAAAAATAAAATTGGAAGTCCATCGGTCCCAGCAACCATCTTTCTTCAAATCATCTTCTTTTGTGTTCAACTACCCTTCAATTCTGAAAATTTTTTTATGATGAAAAGAAAAGTTGGTGGTTCACTCCGCTGTGGTGACCTCTGATTAATAAAGGGACTTTATTAATAAAGCTGAAAAGAAAATGAAGGGATGAATGAATGAAAAGAAAAAATGAATGGCTTTTTTGCGTTTGAGGACTTAACTAAAGTAAAGCATTATTGTTTATATTTGTGATGTCAGCAGGATATACATATAGGATACAGAGAAGAAAAGTTAGGCTGGAAAGATGAGTGTTTTCACACTAATGAGGTCAATCCTATTAATATACCATCTGTGCGTTTACATTCACTGAGCCAGAATGATCAGTGCTGCTTTATCTCATCTCCCTCGCTCTTCCTCTTTCTCTGTTTCTCTTTCCCTTACCCAGAATCTGTTCATTTATCCACTTTACAGTGGAATAAAGAGTATCTGTGGAATACAAATTAAATAAGCTCATAGATTTATTCCATAAAGAAATAGTTATATTGTGATATATTGTGGGCAACACAGTGGCGTGGGTTTCCTCCGGGTGCTCTGGTTTACCCCCACAGTCCAAAAACATGTGCTATAGGTGAATTGAATACGCTATTTGGCCGTAGAGAATGTGTGGGAATGAGGGTGTATGGATGTTTCCCAGTACTGGGTTGTGGCTGTAAGGACATCCGCTGTATAAAACATGCTGGATAAGTTGGTGGTTCATTCCGCTGTGGCGACCCCTGATGAATAAAGGGACTAAGCTGAAGCCGAATTCTTCCTGATATGCAGATATCAGCAGTTGCTAAAACATTTTTTGTCAATACTGAAACCAATTTGGTGCAATGCTTAATAGTTTTTGTGAAAAATGTGTGATAATTGCTCCCAGATTTCTTTGAATAGAATGTAAAAAAAACCTGAATTTAATTGCACTAATTATTTTACAGGCTCTTAATTAAAGCATTATTTACATTTTTTAATTACAGACATCAAACCTCTGTAGTGTATGTCATCTTAATCATATTATGTTTAGGTAAATTTAAATGTAATCTTTTCATTCACTGCAGTGTTATACTTTTCACAAAATGATGAGTTACATTGTGATATAATATGAATAGTGAAAGAAAAACAACTAATTTACAGCCTGCAAAAAAAACAATCTGTTATCTACACTCAATTCAATTCAATTCACCTTTATTTGTATAGCGCTTTTACAATGTAAATTGTGTCAAAGCAGCTTCACATAAAAGGTCACAGTAAATTGGAACAGTGTAGTTCAGTTTAGCTCAGTTCAGTGTGGTTTAATAATCACTACTGAGAGTCCAAACACTGAAGAGCAAATCCAACGAAATGAATCTTGAGGCTTGTAATTTTCATTAAAAAATTGATGTGGTCATTAAAAATAATGTGCATATTTACATTTAAAAAATTTATATTCTGGATTTATTATAAAATATTGAGAAGATTTCACTAATATAACTAAGATTTAAATTTCACTTTTTTTTAAGCAAACTAGTGCAATTATTAAGCTTAATTTGAGAAACCAGTTAAGCTAATAAAATTGAGGAAAGATGGCTTCACATTTATTTTAAGAAAATTCACTCAATTATGTGGATTTGATTGAGATGTTTGCATTTGAATCTCAACAACGGCAGTGATCAGACAACATTTAGAAGGAGCAGATCAACAGCGAGGATGTTAAGAGGTAAGCATTAACAATTTATCATTTTATTGTCTTAAATAGCCTAAGCCATTTCAGGAAAGACACATGCTGTTCAAACTTGTTCAGGAGCTTAGTTTTTGCCATATGATGTATATAGGGATACACAGGTATTTTTAACCACCCATTCCTATTTGAAATTGATTTGCTTCAATGTTCATTCTGAACTATATAATGAAATTGAACAAATTATTTGCATTGTAATATTTAACAGCACCGATCAGGCAACAGTTAAGCAGGGTGGATGAACAACAGTGAGCTTGTTAAGTGTAAGTCTACGCTAAGTTAGCTAGCTCTTCAATGGTGTTTATGCACAGCTAGTGCTTTTCATAAGGTTCCTTTTACAGCATTGATGATGTAATGTAATGAACTGTGTTTATATATAATACTCTACATAAATACTCATATTTGTTTGCTTCATTTTTCAGATCAATGAAGAAAACGTTCGCAGTATTTTCCCACTAAAGAGGAGCAGTTTATTGAGGCAGATTTTGATAAAGAGAATGGGTGCCATACATCAGGTATTTTTAATAATGTTATTTGTGTATTATTATTATTATTTTTACTAATTTCTACACTTCTTTTGCATCAGACCTCATATTAAATCAGGGATGAAACGAGAGATGTCGTCCTCTGTTGCTGGTCTATCTGTATGAATAAGAGGAAGAGCTCCTCCAGGAGTGCAATGTAAGTGTCTCAAACCGTTTCAGATATTTCTGGTCTTCAGAAAACTGCATTTTATATTTTTGCATGCTTACAAAAAAGTATATAGCTCAAGCACTAGATTGTTGAATGCACTATTCCTTGTATAAACATGGTTTGTTTTTATAAATTTCTGTACACTAGTATACATTTAAACACCCTGTCCATTATAAGTCAAAATACTTGTGTGCTTGTGTCAGTCAGCATCGTCTACTCAAACATTTTAGAGAATTACTGTTCACAGAGATACAAAGAAATGGTTTATATCCTTAATGTGTTTCAGTAAACCTTAAACATTTGAAATGTACAACTGCAGAATTTCAATATAATAAGCGTAATTTTTATTTTACAGTGTGTGAATGCACAGAGAATTGCTGTCTGCCAGAGGGATGACCAACCATGAGGACTTCTGCATTGTCTTGGAGGATGAGTGAGTCATAGCTAGCTTGGAAAATCTAGAATTGCTGAACTGGATTTATACAAATATTCCCCAAATTAAAATCACATACAAAGAAACGTATATTAAGTTTCTGACACAAATTCACTGCTACTACCTTTTGGGGAAATTTCACTGCATTGACTGATTGATTGTGTTGCTAATATTTTGAGACACAGCTTTTATACTGGTTTTATATGTTATGCAATACACTAATTCTGTCAAATTTTGTCTAAAACCTACAAAAGAAAGTTGACTGAACATTTTTTTCTGTGACATGGATAAAGGAATTTTTATCAGAGATTAACATTGCTGTAAATTTGATATAGATTTGTTTAAAATATTGTACCATTTTGTTATCAGTGTAACATGTAATAAAATGATATTTGGCCTAAATGTATGGTGTATATATTTCATTATACATTATATATTTTACATTTTATGAATGAGTAATTTTATTAATTCATTGAAGTAAATGGTGATTTATTTGCATGTATTATAAAAGCACATTCCACTAATAATATTAAATTCATCCTCTATCACTCAAAAAAAACTACCAGTACTACCAGAGGCCCTATGTTTTGAGATCTTAAAGAGCGAGTAAGATTGTAGCGGCCACTTTATTAGGTACACCTTACTAGTACCGGGTTGGACTCCCTTTTGCCTTCAGAACTTCCTTAATCCTTCATGGCATAGATTTAACAAGTTACTGGAAATATTCCCCAGAGATTTTGGTCCAAATTGACATGATAGCTTCACACAGTTGCTGTAGATTTGTCGGCTGCACATCCATAATGTAAATCTCCTGTTCCACCACATACCAAAGGTTCTCTATTGGATTGAGCTCTGGTGACTGTGGAGGCCATTTGAGTACAGTAAACTCATTTTCATGTTTAAGAAACCAGTCAGAGATGATTTGTGCTTTATGACATGACGCGTTATCCTGCTGGTAGTAGCCATTAATAGGCCATTCTCCTCTGACCTCTGTCATAAACAAGGCATTTGCACTCACAGAACTGCCACTCACTGGATATTTTCTCTTTTTCAGGCCATTCACTGTAAACCCTAGAGATGGTTGTGTGTGAAAATCTCAATAGATCAGCAGTTTCTGAAATACTGAAATACACCAACAACCATGTCATGTTCAAAGTCACTTAAATCACCTTTCTACCCTATTCTGATGCTCAGTTTGAACTGAAGCAGATCGTCTTGACCATGTCTACATGCCTAAATACATTGAGTTGCTGCCATGTTATTGGCTGATTAGAAATTTGCATTCACAAGCAGTTGGACAGGTGTACCTAATAAAGTGGCCAGTGAGTGTATACTCTAAATGTAGGTTATAATTTGTCTAGAAATGCTGATTTTCTGACAACAAAATGCCTGAAATAAATAGACAGAAGAAAGAAACTTTTGAGTAGAAACCAAAACATCTTTCAATTTTAATTCTCAGACTCTTTCTCCTCTCTCATCAGTGGTTGTGTTCAAAACCGTGTCTAATTACTGCACTTCAATCCTCTTAAGTGCCCTGTGCTATTTCTGCATTGGAGCACAGAGTTGTCCAACGTATCTTGACTTAATAAAGCTTCTTTGTGCCCTCCCCGTCTACGCTCAAAAAGCATGAAGGACAAGCTAATAGTGATAGTGACCACAAAACAGCTCGCAGAAAGAGACACACTCGGACGGCACAAAAAGGTGAGCAGGCAACTTTTATTTACTTCTGATCCCTTAGATGCGTCTTACTTATTCCTATTGTATTGTTTCCTATTGTATTGTTTTACAGATTAAAGTGAATCACGATGTTAACTACAGCCTATGTGATCAAAGACCCTAAAATGCTTTTACGAACTGTGATTTTTCAGCCAAAATGATTGCATGATAGAACTTAAGAAGAAAAAAATCTACCTGAATTGCACTTACAGCAGGATTACTATTTATGTGTGTGAATGTAGATCAAGCCATGGAGCTGGTGTTTTTAAGGTTGGGCTCAAACGCTGTGATGTACTGTAGATAGTGATTGTGCTGTCTACAGTATATTTATCTCAAAAAAAGTATGCAAACATTCATGATTCAACAGGATTTAAGATTAAGGTCAGACTGAATAAAAATGTCCCGGGAAAGGCTTTAATAAAATAGTAAGCTATAAAAAGAGTAGAGCAAGTTTGAAGAATTACACTGAGGAACTGAATCTATTTAAGTTTCTGTAATCATATAAGTGTGTGGTTCTAAAAAAAATACTTATTATATACTTATGTAACACCATTTTCCAAGACCCATCTGAAACTCAAATGCCATTTCTAAACACAGAATCTAGAGTAATCTGTGTGCATATCAAAGCAACCTCCAAAGCCGTCACAAGACTGTAACTGTTGCCATCTGAGCCCATGCATTGCATCATGGCTGTAATCTCAATTAGCGATTGGTGATTTACTGAGAGTAGTGAAAGGTACAGGTGCTGGAGGTCAGATGCTAGCCGTGCGGAAACCAGGACTCTGAGCTCCAGTATTAAGCTAATCTGCTGCACTGATGTCCATGTGTTTGTGCATGAGCTTTGTCTGGTCTTAAGTTTAAACCGCATACATAGAGCTGAAGGCAAACTTATTAGCCCTCCTGTGAATTTTGTATTCAGATGTTATGTTTAACAGAGCAAGGACATTTTTTTAAAAAGTATTTCCTATTATATATTTTTTTCTTCTGGAAAAAGTCTTATTTCTTTTAGTTTGGCTGGAACAAAAACAAATATTTAAAGAAATGTGAAAACTATGGTCAATATTATTAGCCCCGTTATATTTTTTATTGGCTACAGAACAAACCACTGTTGCCCAATGACTTGCCTAATTAACTGAACCTGCCCAATTAACCTGATTCATCTTGGTAATCCTTTAAATTACAGTTTTAGCTGAATACTAGTATCTTGCAAAAGTACTAATCAAGTATAATGTGATGTCATCATGGCAAAGACAAAAAGATATGTTGAAATGTGTTAAATAGCACTTAGGAAATATTTAAAAAATAAAAAAAGATTTCACAGGAGGACTAATAATATTGTCTTCAACTGTATATAAAAATAAAACACTAGTTTAAAGTTGGACCTCGGCACAATTGAATATGCGTGTGTGTAAATAATCCACGTTTTTTTGAAAGTTTTATATAAATGCTGCGTATTAACATGCGCAAGTATAATATGTATATGCATGGGCCGGTATAAGATTCTGACAGTATGATAACCTTGGATAAAAATATCACGGTTTCATGGTTTGATGGTATTGTGATTACTGCTCTAATATATGTTCTTTTAAAATGTCTGGGTAAAAAAACTGAAACTTGTTCCTACTTTGAACACAATATATTTTATTTTGAGAAGCATTTAAACTATTTTGGAGCAGTAAACATGTCAGGCTGAATAATTGAAATAAATCATTGACTTCTGCTGTCTTCATTAGTTTCAAAAACACGGATTTAATTACAATTTCATTTTTGGATATCTTTTCTGCTGGAGATACTGTTGTCCTAAAAAAAAAGTCCATAAATAAAAAATCTAACATACCATAGGAACAGTATAGCAGAAAATTTTGGCAATTTTAAAACTTTGACTTTCCAAAGCGCAGTATACCTTGAAAATGGCTATCGTCCCATGCCTAAATATGTATGAACTGGACTTAAAATTGTGCATTTTGATGCATATTATTAGTTGAGGACAGTTAGATTGTCGTTCCGTGACATCACGTTGGCGATGTCCAGTCGTGCAAACAAATTGGATCAAGGAGTAATCTAATCTTCTTATTCCTAATCAAGATAATATCTTCCAAGAAAGAGTGATCAGGTTCAGCGACAGAGAGAGGCTGTCCACAGGCCAACATTTCAATTACATTTTGATGCTGAACCTTGCTAGAGTTAAACGAAGATTAAATGCTGCTTGAGTGCTCAAAAAAATACTATGTACAGTAGATAACATTTATTACTTTTGCTGAAACCATTCAGAGAGTTTGATTTATTTTGAAACATGCATGATTAAAATTGAACCTTTTCCCACAGATAATCAACAGAAAAAATGTCTGACAGAATCGTGGACGAGGATCCAGTGACAGTAACTCACACAGGTCAGCAGGGCTCTTGTTGTTTTTGAAAATGGGGTAAAATATTTAAAAAATAACTAACAATATTTTATACTAAATTAATAGGTAGAATAAGCACATTTAATTTAAAGCAGTGATTTCTATTAACCATTTAAAGTTGAATTTTGCAATATTCAGTTTTAGGCACATTTAACTCACTCAGTTTGTAAATGTAAATGCTTTTTGTTGTTCACACTCCAAACAGACATTGCTTTATGTTGTTTTGTAATATCTGGAGTTTTCTAATCAAAATATTGCATCCTTACTAAAAAGAATTGAAACTATGAACTGTTATCATTACTGCAACAGTTCATAGTTTTTGTGTAAGGATGGCTCATTTTGATTAAAAAACTAATATAGAATTTACTTTTTTTTTAATTCCTGCCTGAACTACCTTTTTCAATTTAAAAACTATAGTTAGTTATATAAGTTGTGTTCTAACTATAGTTAGTTATATAAGTTGAAATAAGTAAAGAAGTAATAGACGAATGATGTGTGGCAATGGGGTGGGGAAAATAATATGTTTGCACTTCATCCCGCTTCATTCTCGACCATGATGAAATGTATTTAGTTGAAAGAATTCTTTTGGATATGATTTTTTTTAATCAAATCAAATCAATTACTAACCCGATATCATCCACTACTGAAGCCGAACTAAATATTGTTGTTTTTGTATTGAGGGAATCTAGTAAGCAGGTTATTAATGAATTTTTATTTATTTTCTTCTCCAACATTCTCTAGGACCCAAGGGTGTCATCAATGACTGGCGTAAGTTTAAACTGGAGAGCATGGACCAGGAGGCTCTGCCACCCAACAAGAGGGAGCTGCTGAGACAGATGTCGTCCCCACAGAAACCCAAAGACTCCTGTGTGGGTGGACTGAATCGAAAGGTTGACTTGCTTCATTTCAAAATAACATTTATCCCGTACCTGAAAAGTATTATATTTTTCTGAATTAGGTTGTAAATAGCTAAATTGAGCACTGAATGTCCATCTGTATGATGCTTAGGTCAAATAATAACTTTTTATTAACATATTCTTGAAATCCCAAAATGGTCAGTCATTTTGGGCTCCTGTACTCTGTATATAAACAAAGGGTCATTTAGAGCAGGGGCTTGCCAAGGGGGTGCTAGGTGGTCCATGAGTTTTTTGACATGTCAAGTTATTGTAACAAGATATTAATGTATTATATTTTACCCAATTTACCCCAGTTTTTTTGGGAAAGATGATATAGGAATAAATCTATATGATTACTATGAAAACTGGGTATATAAATAGGAAATTCCAACAAATAAATATTTTAATTACTTAGTCTCAGATTGAAAAGTTTAAAAGCAATTAAAAAGTAAATGTACATAATAAATGGCTCCTTATTTATAAAATAACAATTAAACATCATATTTGGGTAGTCTTTGGCATCAAACAGTAAAATACAAGAATAAATATATTTGTCATTTAAAAAACTGCAATGCCTGCATCATTTACTCACCAGGGTGACAATCTAAAGCAGTATACACTTATTTTACATGGAAGTGTTTGCCCTTTTTAAGCAAAAAATAAATAAAATAAAAAAATGTGCACTTAAGATTCTGGTGATTTTTGAAAGTCAAATGTAACATATACAGACAAAACAAAATGAATACCTGTGGCTCCTGATGGTGAATCTCCTCCAGAAATGACAGTGACTCTTTGTTTAGAAGTTTGAGGGTGTTCTTGTAGTTTCTGTCATGTAATGTACGTTTGACAGGACAGACTGTACCTCACGTTCCTTTCATACAGATTATAATACCAAAAACCTTTAGTTTTCAAGTGCCCTTGGTTCTTTTAAAAGTACAGATTGCAAGCTTTATTTGTATCTATTTATTATATCTGTGAAGTAAGTATTCACTGAGATTCCAGTGTGTTTGTTGACCACAAAACATGTCGTAAAAGCACACGTCTTGTCCGAGTACCTCTCCCAGAGGAACGTTAGTCTATAGCAATCCATGATTGGTTCTTGTACTAGTAGGCGGGGCTTTATTCACCATATTGACCAATATGCTTTTCCCCATTCAAAACTATACGAGTGACAAGTCTTGTGTATTCTATAGTCTTTGGCTTCACTTAGGTGAGTGGGCTTGACAAACTACCTGTAGGACACTCTCTTTTCCTCTCCATATGCATACCCCACGCTTCTTGGAAAACATTGTGCAATTCTAAATGTGCTCCACACAGGTGAGTGGGCTTAACAAACCACCTGTAAGACACTCTCTCCCCACATAGCAAAATTTCTCTGGCCCAGCCCTGGCCCACACGATCAGGTTTTGCTTGGCCCACATGCCACAGTAAATTACTGTACATGACTGGACCAAGTCTGACTTCCAGACAAGGGCCAAACATGGACCATATCTGTGTCAAGTCTCAGCCAAATAACTTATAACTGGACCTGAACTGGGCTAGATAGGTTGGTGTGTGACGATTGCAATGAAATTGATAAACCCATGAAGCATTGCGCTTTAGGCACACTATGGGCATGCTTTTTCTCAGAGTGACCTGGTTTTTTTTTTTTCTTTACTCAAAATAATTTTAATGTATTTTAAATGTGGGTCAAGACAGGCCAAACTTACATGGCCCACATATAAATTTTTAACATCTGGGCCAAAAACTATATTTTAAATCTGGCTCAAATTTGTATGCCAGTGCCGGAAGCTCAAAACATGATAAATGCCAGTGCCGGAAGTATGCCTGCTGTGCCAGCTTTATGCCAAATCTGGGCCAGAATTCTTTGCTGCCTGGGTCTTCTCCATTAAACAAAATACAAAAAAATAACTTAAGACTTGTCATTTCATTTATATACTGCTACTGTCTGATGCTTTAAAGTGTTTCTTTTATCCTCACTTGCAAGTCGCATTGGATAAAAGCATCTGAAAATGTAAAAAATGAGTAAACAATAGTGAAATATAAAATATCCATTTATTACCACTGAATTGTAAAGAATTGTACAGTTTAACAAGATCTGCTTTTCTATTGGTCCATAAACAAGATGTTTTGCATCATGTTAGGCCTGTCAAAGCAATGTAACATCAAAAATGTATCTAGCAGCAATATTTCAGTAATAAGATTGAGACACGATAGTTAGTCAGCCACTGTAACAAAATTGTTACATTTTTAAATGATGCATTTCTCTGTGGAAAGCGGTGCTGGAGAATTGTGTGCATATTTATTTTCCATTATTCAACAGGATTCATAAACAATTGTTAGTCAGTCAGGTAATAAAAGCAAATGTGCATTTAATTTTTTCGATTATAGTTACAAAAAAAAGACATAAAAATATTCAGAATATTCAACATTATTCATTTAAATTTGTTGTTATTAAAAAATGTAAATTAAAAAAAAAAATTGTAACGTAAATGATTCATATAATGAATGTCATTATAAATTTTTATTTAGCAAATAATATATTTTGTATTCTGGCTACTTAAATTCATTTCGGGATTAAACTAAAGAGTGTTTGCCAGAGGAGCTACCAGGAAGCCCTTAAATTTTGTATACAAATCTCACCTGTAATGTTACATATTCTAGAAAGTTAGAGCAACTGCCCTCCCCTCTCTCTCTCAGTGACGCCACACCTTGCCATTCCTACAGATCAGTTAGGACATGGCAGTAATAAATTAAAGAGCCCATATTATGGGTTTTTGAAAATGCCCTTCCATGTAGTGTGTAACACAGCTCTAAGTGAAGTGAAATATCCAGCTAAGGCTTAAATCTGTAAGTGTACAGTGTTTAAAACTATTGATTCATCTATAAAAGAGTCGACTCATAGTGCTTCAAACGAGTCGCCTTGATAACGAGTCATTAGGTGTTTCGCGATGATGCAGCCACGAAACACAAGCCTCGCCAGTAGTTGCGCGCAAACCAGGGAGATTTGAAACCTGCGGCCCCGCCCACTAACACAGAAAAAACACTAGACACACACACACAGACGCCGCCGGTCCAATGAAGTCACGCTGTGCTCAGATGGATAATATTGACAGTCTCTACCCAAAGATGAGTTGTTAACCTGGTACAGTACACGCAGTTACTCTTTATATTCTCTTATCACATGTAAGCCACGTTAAAAACGCGACGCGTGCCGCTTTGTTTACGGGTTTAACGTTAAAGGCTTTTGTGAGCTCGCGTTCCACTGCCGTTTGTCGTTGCTATGGCGATCGATCGTAAGCTAGGAGACAGGAGACTCGTGTCACGTTCCCTAGTTCTTCTGAGGAGCGTTGTGTGTGTGTGAGAGAGAGAGAGAGAGAGAGAGAGAGAGAGACTCGCGTCGCTTTCCCTAGTTCTTCTGAGGAGCGTTGTGTGTGTGTGTGTGAGCGAGAGAGAGAGAGACTCGCGTCGCTTTCCCTAGTTTTTCTGAGGAGCGTTGTGTGTGTGTGTGAGAGAGAGAGAGAGAGAGAGAGAGAGACTCGCGTCGCTTTCCCTAGTTCTTCTGAGGAGCGTTGTGTGTGTGTGTGAGAGAGAGAGAGGGAGAGGGAGAGAGAGAGACTCGCGTCGATCTCCCCAGTTCTTCTGAGGAGGGTTGTGTGTGTGTGTGTGTGAAAAAAGCCTTACACTATGAAGCGCGTGTGCACTGTGACTACTTTTATATAGTTGATTACCAGCTGGGCATTTCACTCTGTCTCGTGCTGAAGCCTGTCACTGTCGACCAATCGCAGCAGGCTGTCATCGGTCCAATCAGCGCAGATTAGCTTCGCGCTGAGGATGGGTTTGGGAACAAATGAATCGCTGAACGATTCATATGGGAGTCGTTGGGATAATTAGGTAAAAATAAATGCAGATTATAAGACCATCAAAGTGTTTTATGACCTTGCATGCATATTAGACTGTTGTTGGAGACCCTTACAACCTAAATATGACCCTATTTCATGTATAATATGGGCTCTTTAAAAGATTATTAATTATTTGAAAAACACTGTCCTCTTTATTATTCAAATCTCACCTGTTCACTTTCTGAAGATGTCGAGCAACTGTCCTCCCCTCTTTCTGTCACAGCCTGTTTTTCATACAGACCAGTTAGCACATAGTAGTAAAAGACTACAATTTGAAATATTTGGCGCAAAACATCAGATTTATTTTTAACGACAGTTCGAAGCAAGGCGTAACTTGTTAGGCAACAAAAGACAACAGAACCCGATAATAAGTTATTTCTAATTTGCCAAATGCGTTTCTATGCAAAACAATCGAGCATTTGAATCCGCCGCGACGTGACGAGATTCATACAGGTTGTGGACCTATGGTTGTCTTTTGACTTTACAGTTGGTTAAATCGCAACATGGAAATGTGTGATTAGTGCAATCGCGATATTGTATTACATACATACTTACATTGTGTGTCTGAAAAAAGGATGCAACCGTCCTCTGCTTTTTTCTGGAGTGCATTTTTACTCCTGTCACCCAACCCGCAAAGTGAATGAATGAAGCTTGTGGCAGACGCTCATGAGATTCGCGCTGTGATCGTTCACTCAAATCAAGTAACAAATCAGAGAACACTTAGAGTGCTAGGTCAAATAAAAAGTGTGGGCGAGTCCGGGGACAGAATCACCTGTTTCCTAAAAGTGAGGGGGACATGTCCCCCCTGTCTCCCCCCTCCCCCCGGTTGCTTTGCTCCTGGTCGCTATGTAAAATAAAAAGTGTGGGCGAGTCGGGGGACAGAATCACGTTACCTAAAAGTGAAGGGGACATGAACCCCATCCCCCCCCCCCCCCCCCCCCCCCCCACTTTAATCATTGATCTTCTTAACTAAATGACTTTAATCATTGATCTTCTTAACTAAATGACTTTAATCATTGATCTTCTTAACTAAATGACTTTAATCATTGATCTTCTTAACTAAAAGCTGTGAATTTCTCTCCTTCTCAGATGAGCGCTCAGGAATATGAGCTGATAAAGGAAGAAGACGAGAAAAGCCTGCGCAAGTACCGCAAGCAGTGCATGCAGGAGATGCACGAGCGCTTGAGCTTCGGGCCCAAATTCGAGGGCGTTTATGACCTTGACAGTGGCGAGGCCTTTCTGGAGGTCATTGAGAAGGAGCACCGGCTCACAGTGGTGGTGGTGCACATCTACAAAGATGGAGTGCCGGGCTGCGAGGCTCTTAACAGTTCATTAGATTGCTTGGCCACCGAATATGCCAGCGTTAAATTCTGCCGTATCTGTGCATGCGATACTGGAGCTGGCGATCGTTTCTGCGATGATGTGCTGCCCGCCTTGTTAGTGTACAAGGCTGGAGAGCTGTTGGGGAACTTCCTGGCTGTCACGCAGCATTTCAGTGAGGAGTTTTTTGCTACTGATGTCGAGGCCTTCCTCAATGCGTATGGACTGCTGCCAGAGAAGGAGTGTGGCCCTGGAGCTGAGGAGGACGAAGCTGATGTGGAGTGATGAAAGAGGGCAGGGTGAAAGAATGAATGAGAGGAATGCATTTGAGAATCTGACGAGAATAAGTTTCATTATTCTTCCAGCTTACACAATGAAATGAATCAGTGCATGCACGTATGTCGCAACAACATCTCTTGAGCACGCTAGAGAAAACTACTGGAAAGCAACATGGAATGCAATCAAGTCAAGTCATCTTTATTTCTAGAGCGCTTTTTACAATGTAGATTGTGTCAAAGCAGGTTAACATAGATGAAGAAAAGAAAGCGAAAAGCCATAACAGTGTTTCAGATTGTGGAGCAATGCAGCATATCACCCAGCAAACAATTTTGTGTTTAATAGACGTCTAATAGACATCTAAACATAGACATCTTGGCTAAAACAAGGCTAAAAGGCAGTGTTTACTAATTTTATATAAAACTAAAACTAGACTAGACTATCAAATAGACAGATTAGACAGACTTTATATGTGTAGTCATTCATTTCTGTTTATTTGATGACTAGTCTAGTTTTGACCTATTCTTTAGATTCTATTAGATTTTCAGTGACAGCCCAAATTTAGCCTTGTTTTAGCCAAGACGACTATCTTTTGACGTCTATTAGACATCTATTAGACATCTTTAAAAAACAAAAAATGCTTGCTGGGCATCCAGGCAGGAGAGCATTGTAAAATGCTGATGGGGTTGTACTTAAATTAAAGCTAATTCAGTTCAGTGTAATGCAGAGTCACCGCCGAAAGCCCTGAAGAGCAGCTCCACCATAGCACAGAGGCGAACGACAGTGGCAATGAACCAAAACTCATGATGAATAATGAGACGTCATGCTAAGTACGATGCGATCCTGGATTGACATCTATGTTGATCCTGGAACATTATTTTTGTTTGAAATTGTAATCTATACCTATTTCCTACCCCTAAACCCAACCATAACTCTAAATTATTCCCAAAATCAGTGGGGAATAATAGTTGGATAACATCATGTAGAAGTGCATAAACCTAACCGTAAGCCTAAACTTAACATAAACGGTAAACGCATCTCTTAATTCTGATAGGCTGATTGAAATGTTGTTCCAGGATCAACATACAGTAGATGTTAATCCAGGAACATGTCCTGCTTGGTGAAATCAGGTTGGCGGTTTTCTCTAACCTCATTTCAAAAGAAAACGTAACTATTTTATGTATTGTAAAAAAAAAGTGGCTAATTTGTACAAATTCATGCCATTTCATTTGATGATTTTTAAAAGGAGGCGTGCCCACTAACCCCACCATTGGGTGATGAGGAAATCGTACTAAAATGTACAAATAAGATCGTACATAAGAATATTAGCCACTGAATCAAATAGTTACGATTTGCTATGAGATTGTGTTGGCTTTTTCATAGAACACAACTGCATGAATATCAAATTAGATGAGAATGGATTAGTATTATGTGGAATACTTGAACATATTGCGCATGTATGACTGCATGTTGCAAACGATTATGCAAATTTCTTTGAGCACTTAATTTAGGAGCCTCGTATTTTTTAAATGGTTTCCAAACTGCGACTTGCTTCTTAAACTACGCATGCCCATCTTTATTTTGCTCTGTATAGAAATTGTTTCAAGCGATTTCCTGAGTAAGGTTTGATTGGTTTGCATGCACAAGCTGTCTTACTGTAAAGAGATTGTGATCTAAGCTGTGCTTTTAGATGTGCATAAATAAATGAAAATGGAAACATTCAACTTTTCCCTGCCTGTAGATTTTTTTCAAATCAAAACCTCAAGTGGATAACAGTTATTACCTATCATAGATATTTACATTAGATGTCGCCTATGCTATTGGTGTAAATTGGAAGGAACGCGTCAATAGAGCCACCATTAGAGTACAGGGAAGCGCTCCTTTGAAATGAATGTGGGACCAAGGTGCAGTGGTGGACTGATCATGCAGAGCCATGATATACACATACATATACACATACATATACACATACATACATTTTATCTATGATCGGAAGTTTTCCCAGTTGTCAGTATGCATTTTTTTTAATTACGAAAACTATCATTTTACATCACTTTTCCACATCAATGGATAAGTGACCGCACGGGCATTGCCGACAAAGAGTGTGTGTGCATAGAAATGTGTTATCCTCCCTCTCTGTTAAATTTGATCTAATCCGTGTCCTGAAACACACCCCCTCTCCCACTTTCACTTCTCATTCTAATGGAGGGAGCGATCCGTTTGTGAATGAATCTCCATTATGAATGACTCGTTCTCTTAGCTGAAAATAATACAAGTTTCTAGCACCGCAGCATCTTGTTGTCATATTTCATTTACATTGTTTGCTGATTTTATTTAGCAAAATTAGCATAAGCCTAGTATTTAGTGTGAGTTGGTGCTACTTTCCTTATGATCAGTGCAGTAAGAGACTGTATAATCATCAATACTTGTTAAGCACAATAGTTCGTAACATATAAAAAAGGTAAAAAAGGAAATCTTACCTATGAAATGTTCTGCCTTTGTGCTTTGTTTTCTTTGTTTGCTCGTTATTACACCCATACGCAGCGCAGAAGTCCAGCATCTTCACATTGGCTTTGGTCTTGACTAGTGCAGTTGAATGACTTTTGTCCTGGAAGCACTGTACAATTGTGGCGGCACTTTTGACGCATGCTCAGGGTCTGTATTTAATGTCTAGTGTATATAGCTATGATTACCTATACACATGCTACCATTTACACGTCACTCCAAAGAAAGCAGGAACAGATCAATCAAATGAGCAATAAAGTGAGATTCCAGAGAATTTGCTTGTTCTTTTAATGTGGTTTTAAAAACAAGACCATGCTTGTTAAAACACAGTCTCTGCAACTGACTTCACTCTGACCTGCAGGTTCAAAAGTTCCTTTTTAGATTAAAAAGAAAAAAATATGTGTTACACATTTGCACAATTGCCAGCAGCTGTCATATTTTGACACGTTCTAATTCTGCATTTATTGTAATCTTTCTTTGAGGTGAGTTACACATTGAGGTCAATAACCAGGATGGAGCTGAACTCTTCATGAACCATATATTATGGAGAAGTGAGCCAGAGAAAGATGTGTAGGATACGCTTTAAAAATCTTCTAAAACGTCTTTTTGGTGATATGCTCCTATTAGACTGGGTTAAATTCCATTATACTGTGGTGTTTTCTGATACTAATTAGAAGGTAGACCTGCAAAGTCAACAAACTAATTTCACAATGCCACTATCATATCATCAGCAATAAATACGAAAGTATCTCTTATGCTTTTATGAGCTTTTTTGAATCCTATCAGTGGATTTAAATCTGCACTGTAAAAAAATGTGCTGGATTTAACCATAAAAAACTGTAAAAATGCTACAGTAAAAAATCTGTAACCTGTTTACCAGCACATTTCCTTAATATATACGGTAAATAACTGTAAATTCACTTTCCAGAATTCCCTGCATGATACTTGCCTGTTTATGCTATTTGTTCCCATTACCTTGGTTCTTTTAAGTTTTTTCTCTTCACACATTAGAGATTTTGGTTACATCTACCATAGATAGATATATTTTTTTTTCATTACTTTAAGTTTATGTGTGGGGCGACGCAGTGGCGCAGTAGGTAGTGCTGTCACCTCACAGCAAGAAGTTCGCTGGTTCGAGCCTCGGCTGGGTCAGTTGTCGTTTCTGTGTGGAGTTTGCTTGTTCTCCCTGCGTTTGCGTGGGATTCCTCCGGGTGCTCCGGTTTCCCCCACAGTCCAAAGACATGCGGACAGGTGAATTGGGTAGGCTAAATTGTCCATAGTGTATGAGTGTGAATGAGTGTGTATGTGGATGTTTCCCAGAGATGGGTTGCAGCTGGAAGGGCATCCGCTACGTAAAAATGTGCTGGATAAGTTGGCGGTTCATTCCGCTGTGGCGACCCCAGATTAATAAAGGGACTAAGCCGAAAAGAAAATGAATGAATGTATGAATAAAGTTTATGTGTGTTACTATGATAGTGTTTAACAGTTAGATACTGAGCACCATCTATATATTAGTATGATGCTTCTCTGTTTGTGAGAAAAGTTGTTTGTGCTGAGCTTTGGTTCATTATATGACTTTCTCAGCTGCACCTGCTTATGATTTTGTTTTTGTCAGTGTAACAAAGTTGTGTAATAGATTATAGTACTTCAAAACATTGGTATATGAAAAAGAAAATAAGACAAAATACAGTAATGTTCTGTTGCTAAAGTACATTCCTAACTTATTTCTAAAAAATTTTTTTTTTAAATTTTTTGAAAAGTTTTGAAAATTTTCACTGTAAGATCTTATTTTGGTTATGAAAATACTGCAGTACACTTTAGCCTTTTCTTCTATATATCGACTGCTTGAACGGAGAGTCTTTTTAAAGCAGAGGTTTGTTTTTGTGTGTTTGAACTGTATGTTTGTGCGATAAGTGGAACACTAACAATTAAAGTATACTTCACTTTTTAGGATATGAGTGAAGTCAGTATCGATCCACTCAATATGTAGACTACACATGCCCCCCCCCCCACCCCCCCCCCCCCCCCCCCCCCCCCCCCCCCCCCCCCCCCCGCCCAAAAAAAAAAACAATCCAGTCAACAAATTTTTCAATAGTTTGGCACAAGGGACAACATAAGTGTTATTTCCACTTTAAGTATAAGATCTAAAACAATTTTTTATTAACAATGTTAATAAAATACAACCAATGGAAAATTTATTAACTAATATAAATAATTTTGTTAACTTCCTGCTGCAGCCGTATATGATCTATTGCTGATTAACCATATTGATGAATAATAACAGCCTTCTGAGCCTACTTGTAGGCACAGAAGGCTCCTACTGGCCCATATCTAGCAGAAACCACTGATAATGCCTATTCAATCGAGTGATAACATTCGAAGCGACTGCTTTTCCACCCTTCTCTACACCCACAGACTTTTTTAAAGCCTTTGAAAGACACGACTGCAACCTTTAGCTAAAAAGGCATATTGTTCTGGCTACACAGTTAAGAAGACAAAAGGTTTTTGTTTTTTATGAATGGATTTCAATGGAGGAGAGGTTTCGCTATACATTGAATGAAATGCTTTTGTGTGAAAACACCTTGTCCATTTAGGAATCAACAGCTTATCGGATAATCTTCAACGATCAACATGATCTAGTTTACACTATAAAAAGTGCTCTTTTATTAAGAGGTCACAAATATCAGGTTCCCATTTCTTCTACCAAATTCAGACCATCTCTGTTTTAAATACACTCACCAGTCACTTTATTTGGTACACTTGCCCAACTGCTCATTAACGTAAATTTCTAATCAGCCAATCACATGGCAGCAACTCAATTTAGGAATGTAGACATGGGAAGGACCAGGGGTGCCCAAACTTTTTCCTATAAGGGGCCAAAAACCAGAAAATACTTTAAAACATTAATCAATGATGCAGTGTCATTTTTAATGTTTTATAATTAACTTATTATAGTAAAAACTTAAGCAATCTCGTTTATTACACAATGGAGTTCATGCAGTGTTAAGAGTGCTAAGAGCCATTATTTGGACAACTTGAAAGGCGATTCACTCATTATATAGATTTTTTTAATCCCTCAGATTCTATATTCAAATAGTTACAGTTGAAGTCAGAATTATTAAACCCCCTGAATTATTAGCCCTGTTTATTCCCCCCCCCCCAATATCTGTTTAGCAGAGAGATTTTTTCAACACATTTCTAAACATAATTGTTTTTATAACTCCTTTCTAATAACTGATTTATTTTATCTTTGCCATGATGACAGTAAATAATATTTGACTAGATATTTTTCAAGACACTTCTATACAGCTTAAAGTGACATTTAAAGGTTTAACTAAGGTAACTAGGTTAACTAGGCAGGTTAGGGTAATTAGTCAAGTTATTGTATAACGATGGTTTGTTCCGTAGACTATTGAAAAAAAACATTTAGCTTAAAGGGGCTTTATATTTAAATTAAAAACAGCTTTTATTCTAGCCAAAATAAAACAAATAAAAATATTATCAGACATACTGTGAAAATGTCCTTGCTCTGTTCAACATCATTAGGGAAATATTCAAAAAAGAAAAAAAACTGAAAGGGGGGGCTAAAAATTCTGACTTTAACTGTATATATTGCTCTGATATTATTGTCTTGTCCCAACAAACCATACCAATGGAAAGCTTATTTATTCAGCTTTTAGATGATGTTTAAATCTCAGTTTCAAAAACTTGTGAATTATGACCAAGGTTACATATTTAACTGTGCATATAATGTATGTGTAGATTGTCAACAGAACACTGGACAAAGTCGTTTTTTAAGGAAACTGAAAATAGACCAAAATCTACTGGAGGTTGGGGTGGGGGGGAACAATCTTCCGAGTTGATATGCAATTGAATGAGATTATTAAAAGATACCCTTAGCTCTGAATGTGTATATGGACATTTTTACACACACTATCGAATGAAGCATGCATTAGGTGTTTTTGAAAATAAATGTAGATTAAATATTTTGAATGATCTACATAATTTGCACAGACAGTGCTAATAAAGACAGGCTATTTACTGTACGATTAAATCCTATAATTTGACCTTGATTGTTACCTCACCCATAGCTCAGAACAAATTCAACAGCAATTGCATCAGCTTGTGAGGTCGTGAAGCAGTTTTTTCTCTCTCTTCCATATTTGAAAGAAGACATGCAAACCAATTTGAGACTAGCATATTTTCTCTTGAGGGCCAAGCCATGCAGACACACCTACTGAGGGCCTGCAGGGTTTGGTTGGTGATTTTGTGGTAACGTTTTTGTGTCTTACACCGAGCTCTTGCTGTATATCGTGCGACGAGGTCGTCTGCGCTTCACACGAACATGTCCTGACAACGTCTGCACCTGACACCACATTTGCCTCCATCCTCTCTGCATGCGTGAAGGAGTAGCCCAAACATCCCAGTCCTCATCTGATTCCTGAGGCATGTTGTCACGTGTTCTGACATTAAAAACCATAGAGATGAAAAACCTTTGTGTTATAAAACAGCAAAAAATGATATGTTATATAAAATATTTGTACAATATCAAAATACAATAAAGTACAAGTGTTAGTCATTTTCTAAAAATAAAACCACGCAACATCCAACAGATATAAAATCCACATTTTAGTATTTTAGAGCATCCAGTGAGTAATCCACTTTCCTTTAGACTGCAGTGCTTACAGACCTGAAACAAATATTTACTTCCGGACTGTGACTAGTTTTATCCTGTTTTCATAAGGAACATCAGAGAGAAATCGCCCACACAAAGGCTTTCTTTATGTCACTGATGTAACAACCGATCAAAAAGCCTGGAGATCTTTAGGCCTGTAACTCTGAAAGGACCTGAGTCATGTTTAATTGTAATATCGAAAGTTCTGTCATAAGTAAATGCATGAATGCAGAAGGCATGCCTTATTATATTTTAATGTGCTTGAATCTGCAGGTGGCACAGTGGCTAATAGTTAGCATGGTTGCCTCACGGCAAAAAAAAAGTCCCTGGTTTAAGTCTCGGCTGGACCAGGAGGTCTTTCTGTGTGGAGTTTGCATGTTCTCCTTGTGTTCGCTCAGGTTTCATACAGGTGCTTTGGTTTCCCCCACAGTGCAAATACACGCCGTGTAGGTGAATTGGGTGAACAAAATTGGTGGTGTTCCCAGCACTGAGGGTCCTCTGTGTAAAACATATGTTGGTGGTTCATTCGGCTGTTGCAGCCCCTGATAAAGCAGGAAAAAAGCAGAAGGACAGTGAGTGAGTTTTTGAATCTGTTATTAATGTGTGAAACTATCTTTACAATACAAAAACATTATATTTAGAAATATTAACCACTCACATATGCTTATTTGCTCTTGATTAATAAAGGATATAATAAAAAAAATTATACACTTACAAAAATAATTCAATTCAATTCAATTCAATTCAATTCAATTCACCTTTATTTGTATAGCACTTATACAATGTAGATTGTGTCAAAGCAGCTTCATATAAAAGGTCATAGTAAATAGGAACAGTGTAGTTCAGTTTGTAGTGTTTAAGTTCAGTTCAGTTGAGCTCAGTTCAGTGTGGTTTAAAAATCAATACTGAGAGTCCAAATACTGAAGAGCAAAACCAACGATGCGCAGCTCTACAGATCCCGAACCATGCAAGCCAGTGGCGACAGCGGCGTATGATTTAATGATTCTTTAGGGGTATTTTTATGCCATATAAATAATAATTTTTTGTTGCATCAATAAAATTGTTGAAAGTTTTTCATGGAAACATCAATAAAGAAATACAGCAGAAAATAACACATTCCTTAAAATGAGTTTGTGGGACAGTAAGAATGACCTGGACCTAAATATGTAAGACGCGGTGGCGTAGTAGGTAGTGCTGTTGCCTCACAGCAAGTAGGTCGCTGGTTCGAGCCTCGGCTGGGTCAGTTGGCATTTCTGTGTGGCGTTTGTATGTTCTCCCCACATTCGCGTGGGTTTCCTCCGGGTGTTCCAGTTTCCCCCACAGTCCAAAGACATGCGGTACAGGTGAATTGGATAGGCTAAATTGTCCGTAGTGTATGAGTGTGAATGAGTGTGTATGGATGTTTCCCAGAGATGGGTTGCAGCTGGAAGGGCATCCGCTGTGTAAAACACGTATTACATCATCTTTGCTTCAAATTACAAAAAACAAATTACCGCTTGTGCGAGGTGTTTCTAATGCAGCGTGTCTGGGACAGGACTATAAATTTGACGTTATTCTCTCCTCTGGCTGCCGTCATCAGTCTCACCCTATTATTTTCTTTTTTCTGGAAGCCTTTATAACATCATCGTGGAGTTTTCCTTTTATTATTTCAGCAAATAAGATTGTAAAAATGTATTTGTTTGATTTTCCTATTCACTGTGCTCTAAGTTTTCCCAGCTATGATGACTTTCGCTACAGAAAAATGAATGTGAAAAGGGTCTATAACAGACCCCTGAGGAAATCCATACACTAGGTGCAGTTCATGAAAAAGTCACCAAGCTGTGTAGTTTTGTCCATAGTGTATGTATGTGTGTGAATGAGTGTGTATGGATGTTCCCCAGTCATGGGTTGCAGCTGGAAGGGCGTCCGTTGCGTAAAACATATGCTGGATAAGTTGGCAGTTCATTCCGCTGTGGTGACCCCAGATTAATAAAGGGACTAAGCTGAAAAGAAAATGAATGAATGAATGGTACTGCTTATATTATTTCAGCATCTGTACACCAATACAAGTAGTAAAGGTGCGTGGGGCTGTGTCGGTGTGGTAATGTGGGCTGGTGTGCCTGCAGTGCCAGGGCTGTATTTTTGTCCCAGTCCACCCCTGGATATGGGGATGGGTGGGAGGCCATGATAGACAGAGTGGGCAAATTTGGCCAAAATGCCAGGGTTAAACCCCTACTCTTCTTTGAAGGACATCCTGGGATTTTTAACAACTACAGAAAGTCAGGATCTCAGTTTAACATCTCATCCAAAAGACAGCACTCAATATACTGGGGCATTAGGACCAACAAAGACTGCAGGTTGAGCACCCCCTGCTGGCCTTACTAACACCACTTCCGGCAGCAACCTAGCTTTCCCATGTGGTCTGCCATCCAGGTAATGACCAGGCGCAGCCCTCCTATAGATTCAGTAGGCGACCGTGTGAGAGTTGCAGAGGGCTAGCTGCGGGCTAACTATACCTATACCTATAACTATACTTGTGCATACATTAGATTAGTCAGTACCAAAGGCAAAACTGGAACCTAACAAAAAATCTAACAAAAAAAACTTAAGATCACAGTTCAAAAGATTTTACACCCCAATTAATTTGTTAGGGAAAATACAAAAGAATAATTTTATAAACAGGAAAAATCAAGAGAAACATTTAAAAAGGTAACTAAAATTGTGTAGTTTGTAATTTTGTTTGCAATAACTCTTTGAATTTAAATGTATTATCCTTCTATTCCTAAAGATGTTAGGTGACCAAACTCTTATTTTAATGGATATAACTGTTTAATAAAATTTTTAATAGGTTTTGTTTAAACACACCAAAATATATTGTCCATATTCACTGAGAATATTCATTTGCATATACACTGAGCACTGTTTATATAATAAGGTTTAGTAATCAAATTAAAGATCCAAAAATAAAATGAAATAGATGCAATCCTCACGATATCTTATGACACAGTAGTATTACTGCCATAAATGATGTCTAACAAAAACCTAAAGCTTGGTGTAAGTGAGGTAAGCAATAATAAAGTTGACAAAACCTCAGGAATTTTACCGGGGAAAAAGTCTGGAAAATGAATCATGCTTGACAGATGACTAATAAATAATGATTAAATAAAAATATTCTTGAATTTCTCAAGTAAGAGCATAGTGTGAATTAAAAAACAAATACAATGAATAAATATATAAAACCAAATGATTTTAAATTGATTTCCACTGTAGCATTTGCTAAGCACTGTAATATAACATATTGGTATAATAAAGGACTGTAAACGGTTGAAGGGCTTGGATGAAGGTGGGGTCACGGGGTTGAAATGAGAGGATGTGAGGTCACAGGTTTGTTGAACACTGCTTTGTGCGAAAATCACAGCAGCATTCATCACCCACACACACAAACACATACTTGAAAACTTCCTACCCTCTTCTTACTCAACATCTTATGTAGCTTTGTCACGCAAGGTGAAGTGGTAGTTTATTTTCCCCATATGGTGCTATGGAAACCAGGATTTGGGAATCAAAGATTGCAATAAATCACTGTACAAAAAATTCCACACATAAAGGAGACCCACGCGAATACGAGGAGAACATGCAAACTCCACACGGAAATGCCAACTGGCCCAGCCGGGAGTCAAACCAACGACCTACTTGCTGTAAGGTGACAGTGCTAACCACTGAGCTATCATGCTACTCTTAATAATTTTACAAATTAACAAAAAGGTGAACCATTTTTTAAAATATGACATGAGGTTTTGAGATATTCCCTAAAGTGTGTTGACATTCAGAAGAGGTGAAACAGAGAGCATTGCTAGGCTGATTCAAGGTTAAGACTACATAGCAAAGAGAGGCGAGGTTACATTATGTTCCCATACTGACTGTCTTACTGTAAATAATATCTAGTGCCTGAGGGCCCACGAACAGCATTACCAGCTTCATGATATGTGCTTTATTTTCCATTTTGAAAATTCCATATTGATTAATCATTTGTGGTCACATTGATATGTGTTACAACTGGTCCAAGGAATGGGAAGCTGTTAGAGACAGTGAAGTCAAAAGATGCTTGTCATCAAAGGAAGAAAAGGCTGTGGGGCAGAATGGGGTAAGATGAGCCAAGCAGAAAAAGTGAGGTTAAACGAGCTCAACTAAGTACTGTATTTTTAGTTTTCTCTTATTAACTGAATAATCATAAATTAAAGATATGGTTCACACAAAGATGAATCGAAATAAACACAAAATAAGATATTTTGAAGAATGTTGAAAAACGGTAACACTTCCATAGTTGTTTTTCTTAACCCTGTGACTGCCCCTCTACCAAACGGTTGACCATGATTTGACTGTTTTCAATAATGACTGTTAAAGTGATTTAAAAAATGACTGTTTAAATAATGGTTTACACACACAGCATTGTTGGTTTACAAAAAAAGTCTAACAAACATAATTCTGTTGCACTACTACACCTGATTTTGGTTTAACTGTAAAAATAACAAGAAAACATGTTAAATGAGAATCTGAAATATTTTATGGCATTTTTTTTTTTTAAAAGGTGTTTTAGTATTTAAAAAAAATTATTTAGAATATTTATTTAAATAAATTGGTCTTACACTATATATTTTCAGAATTTTTTTAAGTATATGTAATTCTGGTACTTGTACCATGTGCTATAAGAGATTGATATATTAGAAACTATGGCATGTGTTGAAAAAAAATGCATTCAGTGTGTTAACTAGCAATATTAGGAGTTAAGAAATGCAATCCAATCATTTTTTTCTTGTTGGGGTAGTTAAATGGCTAATATGGATGTCAGTGGTTACATGTTTCCAACACTCTTGAAAAACATCTTTTGTGTTCAATAAAAATAAAAAGAAACTCAAAGTTTTGGAACCACTTGAGGGGGAATAATTTGTGTAAATTTATATTTGTGGGTGAACTATCCCTTTAATACTATAAATCAGTGGTTCTCAAAGTGGGGGTCAGGACTCCCTGAAGATTTGCGGGACAATGGTACAGGGTCGCGATCACTTGGTGATTTCCAAAAGTCTAATAAATTTTATTGAACTATTAGAATTGCCATATTTTATCCATAACCCGAAGATTAAAACAGTAGTTAATAGCTACATTAAAAAAGCAACAACATACAAATAAAAAACCATCATACTTTTAATTTATTTGCATAGTATTGGTGTGTTTATGTTAGATTAACAGCACAGCAGTAGCGTCAGCTGCAGCAGATTGATTTTATAGCACCAGGTTAAACTTTCTGACACCTTTATGGCAATCAAATACATTAAAAATAAAAATAAATACAGGCCACAAATGAACATTGAGAATGATGTCTGATTGGCGGTCTCCAAAATTAAACCAAGAATAGGCTTGTGCTGAAAACATTGTGTACATCAGTCTCTTTAGGTAAGGTTAATATTAAATTAAGCAAATTAATAAATGACTATAAAAGTGATGTGGTTGTTAAACTGGTGCACTTTTTTGTGTTGTCTACTTGCTTATGTTCATATTGGCCTATTGTTGTGTGCGCAACATGTGTATGTTTATAACCACCTCTGAAGAATATGGAGGTCACAAGTCACTGGCATTGTTATTTTGGGAGTCGTGGGCTGAAAAGTTTGAGAACCCCTGCTATAAAAGAATTATTTTAAAACATGTACACATTCCTTTGGTCTTCAACCCATATAGCTAAAAGAAAAGCATTTTTTTCTTGTTGTTGTTGCTGTTGTTTTTAAGCCTAGTTTGCACTCAGAGTAGTGAAGATAGTAATCATCAAAACCTGCACACAGTAAGAGCATTATAAGGATCGTTCACCCTGAAATTAAAAGCTGCTGTTAATATTTACCTTCAGGTCATCTGAGAAACACTTTATTTTCAATAGAATACAACATTTTAATCATGATTCTTGGTGATTTATAAATCAAAGGGTATTAGCGGTGCAGACAAAATGAAATGAAACAAAACAAACACAGACACATATGCAGACACATATGGTGCGTGCAAGAAATTGAGCTGTATCACATTATTACCTTTAATCCACAGCCTCTCAAAATTCCTGAGTGCATTCATGACTACATAATTGTCTGTCCTATAATAACAAATGTGGGGGGCACAAACTCAGATGACAAAAGACAAGATGACACCACTTGTGTACAGTTTTTTCTTCTGCTGGACACAAAAGGTGATCTTTTGAAGAATGTGAAACCAAAAAGTTGCTTATCCCCTTTGACTTGTATGACGAATAATAAAAAATAACTATAACATTTCAATGGGACCAGAAACTGCTTAGTTACCAATATTCCTCAGCATATTTTTTGGACATTTTTTGGGGGAAAAACTTGACGATGAGTAGGGATCACTACATGATGACAGAATTTTCATTTATTGCTGAACTAAGCAGTCAAAAGGGGGAGAATAAAATAGTTATAAGTTACAAACAAACAAAGAAATAAGTTAACTACAGTCATATTCACATATACAGTTTACAGTTCATTCATTCATTCATTTTCCTTCAGCTTTGCCCCTTTATTCATCAGGATATTCAACTTATCCAGCATATGTTTTACACAGCGGATGCCCTTCCAGCTGCAACCCAGTACTGGGAAACATCCATACACACAATTTAGCTAATCATATAGCATCTATAGTGCATGGGTTATCGCGCGAGACTCCTTGTAATAAATACAGTGCTCAGCATATTTAAGTACATCCCTCACAAATCTATCTTTTTAATAAATATTTTTAATAGGAAGCTATACAATATTTTACTTGTGCATATACATTAGATTAGTCATAACTGAAGCCAAATCTGGAGCTTATCTAACAAAATATCTTACGATAACTTCCAAAAACTAGTACACCCAAATAGAAAAATATTAAATAGAAATTTTAAAAAGGGGAAAAATCAAGAGAAGCAAACAAATGTAAACATTTAGTTGAAACTTTCTAGGTTGTAATTTTTTAATATGTTATTTAGCTTAAACTAATTTGTACTATTTATCAATTTCAATATATGTTTGGTGACAAATATTATTTAATAAATATATCTGTTTAATAAATCTGTTTTGTTTAAATGCACCAAAATACATTGCCTCTATTCACTGAGAAATGGATAAAAATATTCGTTTTTCAGAATTAGGTGTACTCAATTATGCTGAGCACTGTAAATCTCTTATAAAATAATTTTATATTTGCGTTTTTTTTGTGTGTGTGGTTGTAGTGCCCCCCCCCCCCCCCCCCCCCCCCTTTGTTTAGTAAATTAAAAAAATTAAATAAAACTATGTAAATAAAAAAATACTGACCTTGAACAAAATCAAGTGCATCTTTTCTTCTACAACATCTCCCTCTTGCGTTCACTTGATGACTTTGTTCTGTTTCCATTATTGTTTAGTCTGGAATTTGTAAGGATTTAGCTTTTAACTTCTAAACTAAAAAGAATCAAATATATTCCATATTTTCAACAGTTTGAAATTCATCGATATAATACGTATAATATTTTAAATTTTTATCCTTACTCAAGTGCAAATTACTCCTGTGCAAGGACGCAGTTTTCACGTTACATTTCTCATAGTCTTTGGACTTCGTAGATCATTTACCGATTGTATAGAATTTGTTTACAAAGCTTTTCCAGTGATGGGTTGCAGCTGCATCCGCTGCGTAAAACATATGCTGGATAAGTTGGCGGTTCATTCTGCTGTGGCGACCCCAGATTAATAAAGGGCCGAAAAGAAAATGAATGAATGAGCTTCTCCAAAGCTACTCGGGCGCCACCTGGTGGACGTTTTACCACCTTGCGGAAAATAGTAATAAGCACGTTTGCGTTTGACGCGCCGGACGAGGAGGAGTCACCGGAACGAAAAATGGCGGCTGTGTTGCAGCAGATACTTGAGCGGTCGGAGATATCGAAACTCCAAAAAACTGTTTTGACTAAATTAGAGAAGTACATTTCTGAGCAGCAATGTGAAGTTGATGACCTCAAGGCACAACAGGAGCAATTTCGTGTGGATAGCGGTAAGGCTAAGTTATGCTGTTCAGTGAATGTAAACAGTTCATAGCCACGACCGAGGCCTGGGTCTGGTTATCTTGAGTTCATTTGTATGTTGTTGTTGTTTACGTTAATTCTTGGAGGTGTTGTTCTGCAAACTATATCTAGTAAACATTTGTTACAATTAAATTCGTAACATAAATGAAACGTTTTCTTTCCCCGTTGTTATCGTGCACTTGTTTGGAGGCATGTTGATTCGTTTTGTCATATTACTTGCTTCATATAGAACAACAGTATTTTGACATCGAGAAGAAGTTCGCAGAGAGTCAGGCTCAGTTTGTGTCCCAGACTCAAGAACATCAGATCCTGAAAGAAGAGCACTGTAAATTGGGTATGTAGGTGGCAATCAAATACCTTTTTTCGTATAATTTTTACATTTTTTGAGGAGAATGTCATGCTTAGTACTGCATTTTTACTTTTCGTTTACAGAGGATGAACTGAAATGTTTAAGAGAGAACAATAAGGAGCAAGCAGCTTCATACACCAAACTAGAATCTGAACAGGTAAAGAAATTTCACATGAAGGTTTTCTAGAGGAGAAGATCCGAGTGCCTTCTTGAGGTTTGTGATGAGACTAGAAAGACTGTGCCTTGTTTGCAGAATGACCTTTCCAAAGCCAAAGATGAGCTCGAAGCAGAAAAACGAGAGCTGGTCCGCACACTGGAAAGAAGATCTCAGGAGATGGAACACCAAAGCGGTATTTAAGTGTTATTTAATAATCTTTTTTTTATTGTAATGTTGTACTGTAATACTGAAAGGGCAGATTCTGTTTGGACAGCTTTTTTACATACACTAAAATGTTTGCACAGATTTATGTTTTGATTTTGAATCAACTTCGTAATTTGATCAGTAGTATAGAAATACTTATGTATTGTTATTAGGGCTGAACAATATATTGTTTGAGCATCGATATCGCAATGTATGTACCTGCAATAGTCACATCACAGGATTTGATTGTTTATTAAAGTTAAAAAATAAAAATAAATTCATTATTATTATTTATACTGATATACTAAATAATATAATATATTTTTTATTATTTATGATATTTTACATTTGTTTCATTTCAGTATTTGAAAACCATTAGACTTACCAGAAAACCTTAAAGCACTGTTTATTTATTTGTTTTTGCTTGTAATTAACTATATTTTATGCAGATTCACTCCATAGAATCATCTCAATCAATCTAAATTAATGAAATCTTTCCAAATAGCTATTCATATCATCTGCTGAGATTATATTCAAACAATGTATATCGCAGCGAAACAAAATATTGCAATGTCAGATCTTTCCAATATCGTGCAGTCCTACTTGTCATAAAAAACTGATTGAAATTAAATGAAATAGAACTTAAAATAACTATTGCTATTTTAAAAAAATGCTGGGTTAGTAGATTTTAAAAGATTGACCTTAATTTGTTTATTATTATTATTGTTTACAGAGGACCTTAAGCGTCTTAATGATCGATTGGTGGAGGTCAGTGCAGAAAAAATGCAGCTTCAGCTCAAACTGGAGGAGTCAGAAACCTCTGAAGTCTCAATCAAGGTAAACCTTTTTTTTTTTTTTTTTTTTTTTTTTGTATTGTATTTATTTTTCATGAAATATGAATGCATTGATACAATACATGAATCAGCACTAATGTTAACCTGTTTAAACACTATCACAGTAGCTAAATGCATTTATAATTTGTAGTTGTAATTGTCAGAATTTTGACATGTTGTCTTTGTGATTTGACCATGATTTAAATGTTTGTATTCTAGTATAAGGAGAAACGAATGGAGCAGGAGAAAGGTCTACTCCAGTCTCAAGTGACCTGGCTGAACACCGAACTTAAGGCCAAGAGTGAAGAACTGCTGTCTCTGTCCCGGCAGAGAGGCAACGAGATCTTGGAGCTCCAGTGTAACCTTAATAACAAAGAGGATGAGGTACTGTGTGGGTTTTGCATCAATTAAAAAAAACCTTTTATAAATATCACCTGCACTGCATTGGAATATTTTCTAAGTTCTTGTTCTGTGTATGTGCTAATCTCTCTTTGGCTGACTAGATCACCCGCCTCCAAGATCAGGTGACCAGTCTGAAGGCATCCAATGAGAACTTTCAGAAGCAAGCAGAGGAGATGATCATTAAGATGAGAGAGGTCAGACAATGCGAAAAGTCACCACAGTTATTGGTTGAATGTTGTTTCAGAATTCTTAATATACTGTTGGAAATGTGTTGCACTTTTAGGCAAAAGAACAGCAAGCCGCTTTGGAAGAAAAGTTCAGTAATGAGCTCAATGCCAACATCAAGCTCTCAAATCTGTACAAGGTACATTTAAATTGCCTTAAGTTTTGAATTGTACAATAAAAGGAATGTGTGTATTAGACTAGCTTTTTTATGTAATAGCCAAATGTAGTTATGTTGATGATTCACAGGGAGCAGCAGCTGATGCTGAGGCCAAGAGTGAGGAGCTCAGCAGAGCTGTTGATGAGCTTCATAAGCTGCTCAAAGAGGCTGGAGAGGGTAAGAGACATGAATGATCTAAAAAAAAAAAACTCTGTAAAATAGTTTAGCTTTAAGGTCTTTGCACACTGAAGTCTGACATTTTCGTATGCGTTTTTTCATATTCAAAATACGAAAAATTCGTCACGTAAACATACCTTGCACACAATGCGCATTGATGCGTATGAGTGCCATGCGTATTAATCAATCCATTACGAAAAACCGCAAAACATTTTGGAGTCAGTTTAAGCAGTGATACTGTTCTCCTCTCTCTTCTGCAAAGTAGAAAAAGAAAGAGGAATGTGCTAAATATTATGTTCATTTCATACTGGCCTACATGGAGAGAAAGGAGAGTTCTTCTCCTTATCAAAGAGCTGCGCTACTACGATTATCCCGAAATGCTAAATATATGTCAGGAAATCAGGATTTTTGATACATCGCTTGTGATACTTCACACATTCATTCAGGAAGTTTCGGAGGCAGCGTGTCAATACGATTCACACAACATGAGGTTGAATTTATTTTTTAATATACGAAAATTTAGGATTTTGCGTGCAATAACCTTAACTCTATTTTACTGTTTTTTTTTTTTTTTTTTTTTTTTTTTTTTTTTTTTTTTTTGAAGTTGTTACTTGAGTCTTTTTATGCAATTGTTTTTTCTACTCTGAACAGCACACAAAGCTCTGGAAGTAAAGATGGCAGATCTGGAAAGTCATAAGAATAAGGAAATTGCTGAACTTAAAGAAAAAATAAACAGTCAGGAAAAAGAGCTGGACAATGCTAATGACTTGTTGTCTGACAGCAGACACAGAGGTTAGCAATTTGTTGCTTTGTTTGATTTTTATTGTTATTTATGTTAATTCTGCTACTTTATGGCGAGTGGTTTGTGGGATGAAATGATAAATGTCTTTCATTTGCCACTTCAGGAGCTGCTTCAGTTCTTATAGAAGAGCAGGTGACCACAATGTCCCCCACTGCTGCTGCAGTTGCCAAAATTATCAAACCAGGCATGAAACTCACAGAGGTGATGACATAATTTCTGATTGGTTATACCAGTCTTAGGTTCATTTTCATGAATCATTAAAACAAGCTAACGCACATTCTCCTATTTTTTTGTAGATATATACTGCATACGTGGAGACCCAAGAACAGTTACAGAGTGAAAAACTGGAGAACAAGCGACTGCACAAGTACCTGGATGACATTGTGCAGGAGATGGAAGCAAAGGCTCCTATACTGAAAAGACAGAGAGAAGAGTATGAGCGCATGCAGAAATCAGTTTCCAGTCTCTCTGCTAAATTAGAGCAAGCTGTCATGGTGAGAATAGAAGAGTTTTATTGCATGTCACATCACCAGATGATTGCTTTTGTATTTATGAAACCTAATCTATAAGTTTATTTTTGGTACTTTCCAGGAGGTCCATCGCTTGCAGAAGGAATCCGATGAAAGCAACAAGCGTGCATCAGTCTTGGATAGAGATAACCAGAGGTTTGAGATTCAGCTGGCTGACATGGCTCAACAGGTGAGGCATGAGGACACAGCTTTGAGATCAGTGTTTCATGCCAGAGCAAAATAAAAAAAAGATCTAAGTTGCAATAATTTTAAAATTGTTATCTCAGGTGCGGGTCCTTCTCGTTGAGTTGGAGGAAGCACGTGGTAACCATGTGATACGGGAGGATGATGAGGTGGGTTCGGCAGATGTGAGCAGCACATCAGAGGTGATTTCTCAGCACCTGGTCACCTTCCGTAGCGTTGAAGAGCTGCAGCAGCAGAACCAGCGACTCCTAGTGGCCCTCAGAGACCTTAGCGAGGAAAAGGAGAAGGATGAATTGGAGGGAGACACCATGAAGTGAGTGTGTTTGTGATTTCAAGTGTGGATTGTGATATTAACTGGACCATGCATAATGCTGGTTGTGTGTTCAGACGCAGTGAAGTGGAGAAATATCTCGAGGAGCTTCAGCGAGAGTTGGAGCAGCTGAAGGAAAAGAGAACTCAGGATCTGCAGAAGGTTGACACTGTGGCACGACAGAGGGACATGTTCCGCATGCTTCTGACTCAGACCACTGGAGTCACTTTCCCGCAGGGTAATGATTATTCGCCTGAAAATACTGGTAGCGTTTATTCAACCTGTTAGTCAAATACATACTCTTTATTTTGTGCTACAGTAGGAGAAATAAATGTGCATGCATGCCTTTATAATGCTATCCATTAAAAGTGCTAAATTTTCAAAGAATTCTTCCATGCTGCATATGTTACATGCAATGTATTATTTATGTCCTTCATTAAAAAGTAGACTGTATTCATGACAGTATTCTGTGCTAAATTTGTCCTACTTTGTGAAGTTTCACAAACTAATTTCGAGAGGAGCACATGATGTGATATGATTGACCGTATCTGGACTCATCTTCAATCATCAGCTAACCAATCAGATTAATCCAAATTTACAATAGGTAGCCTAGCTAAAATCACTCCCTTATCTTCGTTTTTCGAAGAAACCCTCCATCCACACCTTTTCCCGCCTTTCTTCCTTTACCATGGGGAGCTCTCGAGAAATACCTGGTACTCTCCTTACATACTCTATCGACCAGGCGGGAGCCCTGGTCTCAATTATCTCCGAGCTCAGGGTTTCCTCCCAGGACAGCATGCCAAACTTGCTAACATTGTCAAACAATATCTAAGTGTGAACTCTTGAAAGGAAAGTTGGAGTGATCTTCAGGCCATGCAAGATTTTATGAATAACAAAAGCACCAGAATGAGAAAATGTTTTATTAAGCTTTTTATCTGACTTAAAACATAAACTATCACTTTAATGGAAATCTTTCACAATTAATGAAAGGGTATATGCTTGTACTGTGACAGGTGCTGGTGCTGAGGAACTTATGCTGACCTCTACGCCTCGTCGCTCTCCAGCCGTTACACCCACCACCGGCACCCCTACAGCACTGGTTGCCACAGCCATAGAATCCACTGAGTCAGTTGAGGCCAAGGCTGCACTGAAGCAGGTAGGCATGTGGCGGCATTTTTTTTTTTCATCACTAACATAGACTTCGAGCTAAAAGTTTTCAAATTAATCCACTTGCTTGGCAAGGCTACATTAATTTGATCAAACAGTGAATATAACAGTAGTGTTATTTCAGCGTTCTTTAAATGAAGAGTAAGTTTTAGGTAAGGGTGTTTATTCTGGAAATTATGGATTTTCGTAAAGATATTATATAACTATAAACACAAAATTAAAGTTGTCCTGTGTTTTCTCAGCTTCAGGAGGTCTTTGTGGCCTATAAGAAGGAGAAAATTGAGTCTGAAAAGGGACAAACTGAGCAAAATGAGAAACTGCAGGATCAAGTTACCGAACTTCGCTCAGAGAACATGAAAATCTCCACACAGCTGGAGTTCACCTCCAAAAGGTATTCAGTCATATCTCTTTTGGTCATCATGGTGTTTCTTACCTGTATAAAGCTTGATTTATTTTTTTTGTTATGTGGTGTTCATGTCAGATATGAGATGCTCCAGGATAATGTTGAGGGCTATCGTAAGGATATTGCCTCTCTGAATGAGAAGCTTCAGAAACAGGCTGCAGCAATTAAGCAGAGTGAACAGACCACGCACACCCTCACACAGGACCGACAAACAGCAGCTGAGAAACTCTCTATTGCTGAGGTACGTTCTTAGTTAATTCACTCAAACACCACTTCAGTCTGTTAGGGCGCACTCACACTATTCTATCCGAACCGTGCTCAGGCCTGTTCCACAGAGCGTTTGAGAAGTGTGAGTGCTCTGAATCGGGCTCAGGCGCGGTTCAGTTGGCCAGCCCTGACCAGGTTGGAAGAGGTGTGCCAGAGCACGGTTCACTTGGGCTTTGGCGTGGTACGGTTGTAATGTGAGTGCAAAGAGTGCCTGAGCCCGAAACTGAAGACGAAACGTCACTTTTAGGGGACTGTATGGATTTAATAATCATTCTTACTGTTCAATGAACACAAACTGTCGTAGATTATTAAAGACGCAAACCCCTCACTGGGCAACAGCTGCACCTTCAGCAAACCTCCTAATTTTTGCAGCATGAGGACTTTATGATTGTTTGAGCGTCAAAGGTGGCTTATCTGTTCAGCGAAATATTTGACTGCATGTCACTGCATTTAAAACGATATAACTAAAGAAATCTCCACTGTGCAGAGCGAGAGCGTTTCTCATCTGTTAAACTGAAAAGCTCATCATCGATGATGTAAGCATGCTCAGGCTCGAATGCAATGTGTGTGGGCCGTCGGGGCAGACGGGAGGGGGGACAACCATGCTTCAGCCTGGTTTAAGGCAACTATACATAGTGTGAGTACGCCCTCTGTTCAATCTACATTCAAAATGATAATTTTGTCTTTGTTTCAGTCTGAATTAGAGAACCTGCGTAAAGAGAGGGATATGTTGAAGCTAGTGGAGATCAGACTGACCCAGGAGAAAGAGTCCTTCCAGGCCCAACAGCTCGGCCAAAACATGCTGCTGACCAACCTCAAATTAATACAGGTCATCACTGCTTTCATCAAATAGCCCAAACTCTGCTACATACAAACTCGGGATGTTTTTATAACATATAGCATCTGTGAATGAATTTTGCAGACTACTCTAGAGCGTTCTGAGACGGAGACCAGACAACGGCTGACTGCTCAGATTGAGAAGCAGGAGCGAGAGATCACCCAGCTGCAGAAGAGACTTGAGAATGAGGTGGAGCAGAAGCACCTGCTGGCACGGAATCAAGATGTGAGATTTTCATCTCGCTATCCTTAATTATTTTTCCTAATTAGAGTCTTTACATATTTGCTTCTGTTTGTTATTTCTCTGCATCACAGGTACAGCTGCTGGACACTAAGAAGCAGCTAGAAACACAGATTGCTCAGCACCACAAGACAAGAGAACAGCTTAGTGCTGCACAGCTTGAGTTAACCAACCTGAGACTGCAGTTGAATAGCGGGGAGAGCCGGCTGGCGTCCCCTGCAGTACATACAGGTGAGACATTTTATTTGCTTCGTTTACTTAATGTTCATTAATTTACTTTAATCGCTTTGGTTGGGTTTTCCCTAACCTCCTTTGTAGATGAAATAGACTTTTTCTAAAGTTTTTTTTTTCTTACTACTTCAGGCCTGCAGGGCAGTGAGAGAGACATGGAGGCTCTGCGTACACAGATAAGACAGACTGAGAACAGGATTGAAGAACTGACCGAGCGACTTAAAAACACCACTGCCAGTATGGAGCAATACAAGGCTATGAGTCTTAGCCTGGAGGAGTCTTTAGATAAAGAGAAGCAGGTAGGTGGACATTTTCATTCATTTATTCATTTTGTTTTTCTTTCAGTGTGGTCCTTTTTTTTATCAGGGGTCACCACAGCAGAATGAACTGCCAACTTATCCAGCATATGTTTTACACAGCTGATGCCCTTCCAGCTGCAACCCAGTACTGGGGAACATCCATACTCTCATTCACACACATACAGGATGGCCAATTTAGTTTATTCAATTCACATCACATCGCAGTGCTCGACTAAATGGCTAATAGAATGGGATGAATGTAGAAATAACAAATTGTATGAAGTGAATCCATTTGTAAATGAAAGAAATAATTACTATTTTGAAAATAGACATGACCAGGTTGTATATACGAGATGTAGAATTGGACACACAAGACGAAAGGGATAGAAAAACCTATTTGTGATTAAGAATATTTTAACGATAGACCATATTTTAATAGAATGTGTATTTTTAAATGATATTAGAGAACATTTTTATTCATGAAATAATTTAAATGAAATTTTTGAAAAGGTGCCTTCAGGAGCAATTTTAGAATATTTATCTTTAATCAAACTAAAAGATTGTACGACTCTTTAGTATTGTTGCTATTAGTATGTTTTTTTTTGTTTTGTTTTTTTGTATGTTGTATATGTTTTGCCATAAATATAGCCAATGCTGCTGATTTGGCATTAAAACATAAATAAATGAATAAACTGTGCTCGACTATTAAAGGCAACTTGAAACTTACCACAGGCTGGCTTAAAGTACATTGTTAACCTACATTTCATTGGCACTTTTGTTTGAATTTTAGAATCTTTTTGTTTGTTTCCCCCTTCTAGGTAACTGAGCAGGTTCGCTCATCTGTGGAAAACCAAGTGGAGGCAGCTCAGGAGAAGTATAAACAGCTGGAGCAAAAAATGCTGGAAATGGACAAGGAGAAACAGAACCTGCTGGAAGAGAAGAGCAAAGCTGTTGCTGCTGTAGAGCAAGAGGTAGTGAATTTCAGCCTTGGCTCACTAGATTTTTACCTGTTTAAAAAGACCTGTTTTTTTATTATTAATGACTCAAAAGGATGGTAATTTTAAGGACCTCTTAAAGTGACATTTCACTGAAAATTCTGCCATAATGTACTTGCCTTTGACTTGTTCTAAACCACTTAGAATTTTTATGTTCTGCCAAATTATGTATTTTGAAAAATGTTGGAAACCTGTAAGCACATAAAATAGATGGAGGGAGACATAGTGTCACAGGGGCTACATACACTAAAGGCTATTTATGTAATTATTATTGTTCATTAATATTTCTGTGGTGTGCCTTTCTTGCCTATCTTAAGAGAACAGAATTTTAAGAGGCAGAATTTGCCTTTGTCTTGTTCTTTTGTCACAGCTGAGCGAGCTGAGAAAGTCTCTCAGCAGTGTGCAGGCAGAGCTCCAGTGTACCCAGGAGAAAGAAGCTGTTGCTGTGGCACAGGAGCAGCAGGCCTTACTGGATGGTCAGGAGCAGGCTAAGATGGCAGCTGAGGCACAGGATAAATATGAGAGGGAGATGTTACTGCATGCCGCAGATGTGGAGGCTCTGCAGGCTGCCAAAGCTCAGGCTCAACAGGCGGCTCTTGTCAGACAGCAGCTGGAGGAGAAAGTTCAGATCACCAGCGCACAACTGCTAGAGGCTCGTGTGTCCTGGGAGGAACAAGAGAAGATTCTTAAGGTAAAGGAATTGCAACAAGATGTCTATCATAGAGTTAGAAGTGCTATTTATTTGTGTTTACACTTGTTTTGTTTCTCTCTTCATGTCAGGAGGAGCAGTGTAAGATCCAGTCCCGCTGTGAAAATCTGCAGAGGCAGAACAAACTCCTCCATGAGCAGATCCAGACTTTGAGTGGACAGATGGCAAGTCAGCTGAAGCGAGCCACCACTGAGAGTCCACTCAACGTCTCTCTGACTGAAGAAGGAAAGTCACAGGAGCAGCTTCTGGAAATACTCAGGTTTCTCTTTGTGATCATAGTTTGCACCAAGCAACTGTCTGTCATCAGCCATTAACTGGGAAATTGATTGCTTTTACTCAACAATAATTGAGTTAAGGCTCTTTAGACTTGGTGAGAATGACCCTGGTGGCTAATCCCTGTGTAACTTTCCCCCTTATTTATTTTTTTTGTAAGCTTTTTAAATGATACCACATATGATTTAATGTAGAATCAAAAGTGTATATAATATACATTTGTATTTGGTAATTACACAAATTACTTTGAGCATGTCCGTTGGGCTGAATGTGCAGAGAAAATGTGTTAAAGGAGAGAAAATGCTGAAAAACAGAATGAAGCAGAGCAGAAATGAGGAAATCAATTGAGTACTCATTCATGAGTCTCACACTTCACAATTGGTTTTCAGGTTTGTGCGCAGAGAGAAGGAGATCGCAGAGTCTCGATTTGAGGTGGTCCAGGGGGAGAGTCTGAGGCACAGGCTGAGAGTAGAGCATCTGGAGAGAGAGCTGAAGGATGTGCAAGAGAGTCTGAATGCAGAGAGAGAGAGGATGCAGGTTGGCATAGAGAGCCCTCATGTATTCCCTTACAAGAACTATAGATTCCTTTTGCTTGTGGCTGTTACTCAATCTGTTTGATTGTTGTCTAAAGGTGACTGCAAAGACTCTAGCCCAGCACGATGAGCTGATGAAGAAAACAGAGACCATGAATGTTCTAATGGAGACCAATAAGATGCTGAGAGAGGAGAAGGAAAAACTAGAGAAACAGTTGCAGGATACTCAAGCCAAGGCAAGACACTTTTATTAAAATATGTAACACACAAATTAAATAAAACGTAGATTAAAAACATGGCCATCAAGATCCACTTGCTTAAAGTGATAGTGTAAAAGTGATAGCTTAAAGTGTCCACCCAAAAATGAAAACTCTTTATTTACACTCTTTTTTTTTAAACCATATTAAGTTGTTTATTCTGTTGAACACTAAAAAGGATGATTTGAGATATGTTGGAAACCTGTAACCATTGACTTCCAACAAATCATGAGTAGTCATGGGTCAATAAATTACAGAATTGTCATTTTTGGGTGAACTATCAATTTAAGAATGGACGGCAAAAGTTATAATTTCTGTTTTTGTTCACAGATACGTAAACTAGAGTCAGACATCATGCCGGTGCAGGAGTCCAATTCAGAGCTGAGTGAGAAGAGTGGTATGCTTCAGGCAGAGAAGAAACTTCTGGAAGAAGACATCAAACGCTGGAAAGCTCGCACTCAGGTCAGAAGCTTTCATGTATCTTCAAGTGATTTCTGCAGAAAATTTTCATTGACATCACTGTTTTAATTATGCGTTCTCATGGTGTTTAGCACCTGGTGACCCAGCAAAAAGACACTGACCCAGAAGAGTACAAGCGTCTGCACTCTGAGCGGGAAGCACATCTCAAACGCATCCAGCAACTCGTTGAAGAAACTGGCCGACTCAAAGCTGATGCTGCCAGGTTAGAACAGCTCTCTTCACAGGATTCACCACAAATCTCGATTCTCATTTTTGTGTATTGATAAATGACTTGTTCTCTACAGGAGCAGTGGCTCTTTGACTACGCTGCAGTCTCAGGTGCAGAACCTAAGGGAGAACCTTGGAAAGGTGATGGTGGAGAGGGACAACCTGAAGAAAGACCAGGAGGCCAAAATACTGGACATCCAGGAGAAACTGAAAACCATCACACAAGTTAAAAAAATTGGTCGTCGTTATAAAACCCAATATGAGGAGCTTAAGGTTGAATATGAAAAGGTGAGAAGTCAAGGTTTATGATAAAGAGTGTACAAGTGTGTGTTTGGCATGGAAGTCTGTGTTAATTGGGTCTTTGTGTAGTTGGTAGCAGCGGCGGCATCTGCACCAGTCCAGGAACAGGAAGCACAGCAGGCATCAGCTCAAGAGCTTCAGAACCTTAAAGAGTCCCTCAATCAATCAGAGATCAGGATAAGAGAACTGGAAGGCCAACTAGAGAATCTCAATAGAGTAAGTGCAATGTGTGATTTTAAAGAGGGCTTCCTTGTAGGGTGCTTTCACACCTGTAGATTGATTATTTTGTTCTGAAACAGGTGTTTTATTTTTATTCTTGGTGCGATTCGCTTTTACACTGCAAAGTTTCTAAATAGACCAAAATAATTAAAACAAGTCACATGCAAGTAAACTCTCCTCCAATTGGTCAGAGTTTCTCCGTTCATTTTTTTAGAGGACTCTGCTCAGCTGTCATACGTGGTTATTATACATTATGATGATGAGCAGTAAGATATTATAAGTGAAAAGGCGCACTTTAATTTTGACACCCACAGACATCGTCAATAAATATAAACCAGAGAGGTAAGACTTCTTCATACATGGTCTCACGTCAGTTGTCAAGTGTTGTAAAAATCAATCTATTCAAAAAAAACTTTGTCCAGAATTTATAAGTAAAAAAATGGAAAAAAATATCAGGTTGATTTTTATTTTTTATTATTATTATTCTTTTTTTTTTCTAATGGATTAACAGCTCTTGTTAATATTTCAGCATGCTTTCTCTTTCGTATTCACATTAAAAGCACATTTACCGGTAGGAATGACATCCCGCCCTACTCAATTCTCATTCATATAGCGTATATGTGGCTATAACATATCCATAATACACTGTGATATAGCTGGTTCGTTGGATCCTTTTGCTTTCTCACTACAATCGATCCGCTACAGAGTCTGTTTTAATCAAGCAAGAGACCAGCTCATTCAGGCGATCTTGATTTGACGCGGATCAGAGCATGATTGCTGGATTCTCATATGCCAAACGAACCACGCTAACTGTGCAAATAAGACCGGTTCCGAAACAGTCATCTAGTTGTGAAAGCATGTCCTTAGTTTGTCATGTCCGTAGTTTTTGTTTACATTTAGGAGTCTTTTTACAGTTTATACAAATTTTTTTTTTTATCCCCTTCTTCTGACCTGGGTATCTGCTTTAAGACTGCGTTTTCACTTGGCACCAATAGCCTAGTGGTTAAGTGCACTGACATAAAGCACCATAGTGCTCACAGCAACACTAATTCGATCCTATGCTGATCCTTCCTCTCTCACTTCTCCCAGTGCTTTCTGGTCTGTCCTCCACTATCCTATTCAAATGAAAGGTGAAAATACTACATTTTCACCCAAGATGGCATCGATCCAAATCTAAGGATGCACATTTATTATTCTGTGATTTATTGATGTTTTATTTCCTATTATTATATTGCATTTGTAGATAAATGCAAATGGGTTTGCCTTTAAAGTGAATTTCCAAAAGTTAAATAAATTTTATGATACTATTAGGATTACCATATTTTATCCATAACCTACAGAAGATAAAAATAATAGTTTATAGTTACATAAAAAACAACAACATGCAAATGAAAAGCCATCAGCCTTTCACTTATTTTCTTCATAGTATTGGTGTGTTTATGTTAGATTAACAACACAGCAAAAGCATCAGCTGCAGCACATTGGCACATTATGGCAATCAAATACATTAAAAATAAATACAGTGCCGGTCTTAGAAAGTAAACCAAGAATAGACTTGTGCGGAAAACATTGTGCCCACCAGTCTCTTTAGGTAACGTTAATATTAAATTGAACCAATTAACAATTGACTATTAAAAATATGATTGTTAGACTGTTGCACTTTTGTGTTGTCAATATGCCCGTTTATATAGAACCTTTTTGGTTTGTATATTTATAACCTCCTCCAAGAAATTTGGGGGTCACGAGTCACTGCCATTGTTATTTTGGGGGTCAGATTGTTTAAAAGCAATCTGGTATTAGATCAGAATCAGTTGTAAAAATCATGCTATTGGTGCATCCCTAGACCCGCTTTCTGCTAACTTACCAGTTTGCTGTTTATCAATTAAGCGAAATATAGCTCTGCATCCCTGTTTTTCTTGTGTGTCTCTGCACATCCTCCCTTACGAACTGAACCTTTTAAGATGAGAGTAAAATGATCAGGTGTCTTTCTCATGGTGTGGCTCTTCTGTTGTCCTCTGCAGACTGTAGGCGAGCGAGAAATGGAGGCCCGCAGTGCGCAGGAACAGGCCTCTCGTTTGCAGGCAGAGTTAACACGTCTCAGACAGGAGCTTCAGGAGAAATCATCTCAGGAGGAGCGTCTCAAACAGCAGCTGACTGAAAAGGAAGAGAGGACCAAGAAGGCCATATTATTGGCCAAGCAGAAGATCAGTCAGCTTACTGGTGAGAACTGACCCTTTTTGAGAATATTTTGTGCTTTTAGTCTTTTTCTTATCATTATCATTTTTCTACATCCAGGTATAAAAGGACAATTTCAGAAAGAGAATGAGGAGCTGAAGCAACAAAAAGAGGAGTTGGAAGTGCGTGTGAGTGCGCTGAAGTCTCAGTATGAGGGGCGTCTGAGCAGACAGGAAAGGGAGCTACGAGACCTTCGCGAGCAGCAGGAAAGACATGGAGAACAGAGGGACGAACCACAAGAGCAGGGCTCCAGCAAGGTAATGCCACAATCCTACAAATGCAAGCTTATTCGTAGTTTTCAGTCAGGTGATTGGACTGTAAAGCATCCATACAACTGTGATAAACACCTGTCAAGTTACCATTAGTTTCAAGTCACAAATATATATATTATTTATTAATTAATTATTTATTAATTATTATTTATTATTTATTATTTATTATTTATTAATTATTAATTAATTAATTAATTAATTAATTAAAAAAATTTTTCCATAAGAAGAAAAACAAAAATATGGGGCCAATAAAATCTTTTGGATGCTTGTGATCCTTATACACCACTTTCAGTCACTAAATATTAAGCTTAATCTGGTAAGAAATTGATATATGCATCCCCATTTACGTGCATTAATAACATTTTATAGGGTGTTTCTCTTTGACTTCACAAGCAACTGAACACATTTAGACATCTAATGTTCTTTGCTTTCAAATAGCTGTTATTTTTTTCTCTTGTTTGAAGACCCAGGAACCACAAAGGACGACAGAACAGCGACAGATTTCTCTGAAGACAACACCAGCGGCAGAAAGAGGAAGGTAGGGAATTTTACCAAACTGTAGATATCCATTTCTCAGTGAATATGGGTAAAAACAGATTTATTAAACAGATATATTTATTAAAATAATGTCACAGAACATGTTTAGAAATGGAAAGATAGTACAATTAAATTCATGCAAAATATTGCAAAGAAATTACAAACTACAACATTTAAATTAAATTGTAGATTTTTATTATTTTTTTATTTTTTATTTTTTATTTATTTATTTTTTTGTTGCTATTTTTGAAAATGTTATTTAATATTTTAAGTTATTTTGTTAGATGAGCTCCAGATTTGGCTTCAGTACTGACTAAACTAATGTATATGCACAAATATACTATTGTAAAGCATCCTATAGAAAATATTAATTTAAATGAGAAATTTGTGGGGGTGAACTCAAATATGCTGAGCACTGTATATTAAAAAATCAAGTTTCTCTACATTGTTGCTTTTTATAGTGCTAGCACTTCAGATCCCCCAACAGCCAATATAAAGCCTACACCTCTGGCGGCAACCCCCAGCAAGCCTCAAGTCATTCCTGGAAACAAATCCACTCCAAGAGCCAGCATCAAGCCCATGATCACTCCTGCCCCGGTGCCCACTCCTACACCCACTGCTACAGTCATGCCCACCACACAGGTGGAGAGCCAAGAGCGTAAGTGATGTTTTTGTGTTATAATTATTTATTTGATTGTTTGGACCAGGGTTGTTGTTTTTAACTGAACCATAAAATATACATTTTTAATATTAGTTCAATTAATAAATATCATTTTTTAATAAACCTGGAAAAAAAAGGTTTTGTTGACAGCAACTTTTTTTTTTCTTTTTTTTTTTTTTAATAGCTGAAACTGAAAATATAAAACATTATTAATAGTAGTTTGTAAGTAAATTGATCCAACTGATTAAAATAAGAACTGGAAATATAAAAAATTAAATCTGTTTGAAAATGGGAAACAGTTCATAATTTTATTTCAAGTTTTTCATTTTTTGTGTGTGCATATTGAAAAATTAATACTCTTTAAAAAAAAAAATTTAACTTAAATTTTTTCTTCCTGACCTTGCAGCCATGCAGTCCTCCGAGTCCCCATTAGAGCATGTGACTGTGTATGGCAGTGCCAGTGGTTCCGTACGGTCCACCAGCCCTAATGTTCAGACCACACTGACTCAGCCTCTGCTGAATGTTCAACAGCAGAGCCAAGCCACTGCATTCATCCAGCCCACCCAACAACAAACCCAACCCCCTGCTGAACCGTCCAATCAGGAGCCCCCAGCTGCTGTAATGCTGCCAACCTCACAGTTAGACAGGCCTCTTTCTACATCCACAGGGCTCTGGAGCGCCACCCCTAGCACAAGCAGTGCCAGTGCAGGTAATGCTGACTTGCAAACATTTATATTAGCTGAACGCTGTTGTCATGCATGTCAGTTTATGGGTGGTCTCTTATCTGTCTTTCCTGTAGTGTCTGCATCTCCTAGTAGTGCCTTAAGCAAACGCCCCCGTGAAGAGGAACAAGAGAGCATGTCTGCTGACACGCAGTCCCAAGATGAGCCCAATGACTCTCCTATTTGCAAAAGGCTCCGCATTCATAGAGTTGGGCTGGAGGTGAGGCTCATTACTATAGCTTGTTGTGTTTAAGTCTTGTTGGTGTCATTTGCTTAATTTTATATAAAGATTTAAAGTATGTGCAATATAAAATAGCAAATTTCACATTGCAGGAAGAGATGTTAGCTGAGGACAGCACTGAGGCTGAAAGTGTTGTACCGGGTGAGATTCAGGAGGCCCCTGATGCTGGACAGGTAATGGCTGGATGATGTGTTTATGAACTTCCTGTTTCTTTTAGAGCTGTGTTCATCTTTCAGGTCAATAACGCTGATTTATACAGGACTTGAAAGAGTAAAAACTCTTTATTAGTGAGCCATTACATCATTCATTCAGATGATTAGTTCAGAAATGCTGATTCATCCAGTAATTAAGCATGGAAAGTATTTATGAGTGAATCATTTAACTAATCTGTAATTTGTTTAGAAAATAAAGCATAGTCGTTATGAATAGATTTTTAAATATAAATAGATGTTTAATCATTATACAGTAATGACACGTGAACTTGTTTAGAGCGATTTATTGAATCATTCAAATATGCTCATTCATCCAGAAATTGAATGAGTCAACTCTTCTTTAGCGAGCCATTAAATCATTCATTCAGATGATTCATTCCAAAATGCTGGTTCATCCGGTATTAAGCGTTTGACATGTATAGATTCATTGAATCTTTCAACAAATCTGTAATTTATCTATAAAATAAAACTTATAAATTGATTATTGAATCGTTCATTCAGACAACTATTTTAAAAATGCTGGTTCATCCAGTAATAAAACATGGGAAGTACAGTCCATAATTATTGGAACATCGACACAAACAGAACAAACAAGACATGAAACAAACTAGATGTGGTTTAACTGCAGACTGTCAGCTTTAATTCCCTTAACCAGTGGGAGGCACATATGTCAACTGTTGTAATTCCTACACAGTTCACCTGATTTGGATGTAAATACCCTCAAATTAAACAGTCTGCAGTAAAACCACATCTTGTTTTTAATATCAAATCCATCAGGTTTGTGTATAGAGCCAAAACTGTTAGAATTGTGTCTGTCTTAATATTTATGAACCTGACTGTATATGTGAGTGAATCATCTCTATGTGAGCAAGTTATTGAAGCATTTATCAAAGATAATAATTACTGCTTTCAGTGAAGTCTTTTAATCAAGAGTTTAAAAAAGCTGAATCATCCAGTAATGAAACGAGTATTGACAAGTCAGTCGTTGAATCAGTCATATTATAGTATAATAGTTATAATATAATACATATAATAGTTATTTATTCGAAATTGTGTAAAATCACAGTCTCTAATGCAAGCAAAAATGTGCTTTAATCCAAAATCAGTTTTAGTAAACCGAGCAGAAGTGTGAAACTGACCGAAATGGGTGTTTTATCTCCTGTCTGTTTGAAGGAGCTGGAGAACTACTCTACTCTGGAAGAAATGGATGAGGAACCAGGACCATCTCAGTCTGTCCCTGGAGATCGAATACTGCCCCATCCATCTGAGACCCATCGAAGCCCAGAGGAGCCCGATCACCACGTCATAGTCATTGTTAGTGACACTGAGAGCGAAGGAGAACAGGAAGAGGAGTCTGAGGAGGAGGAGGAGGAAGAGGAAGAAGAGCAGGTGTGTCCTCGCACTGCAGGTAAAATGAAGTGATGATCAATCCTGTTATATAAACCGCTTGTCCCTGCATTAGGATTATGAGGAGGAGGATGAGGAAGAGGAGGAGGAAGATGATGACGATGAAGAGGATGGAGGGATTGGGGAAGAGGGAGAAGAAAGCAATGAGGAGAGCAGAGATGACAATGAGGCCTACGAAGGAGATGACACAGAGGTAAAGATTTGCACTAGTCAGAATTTAGAAGTAGGTTTAAAGTCAAATGAAACTGAGGCCCATGTTGTGGCGCCGAGCGGTACTTCCGATGTGAGATCTGCTTTACGCTTGGAGGTCTCTGAGCTACAGCGATATCTACTTGGAAATGTTACTAGGGGTTATACCCACTTCAAATTTAAGCGGGCTAACTGTCAATTCATTATGTGGAATTTAGACTGGAATTTAGCTTTTCCAACCCTATTACATATATATTTGAGCTAACTGCAGCTTGCCATTATGCAATGTTTTTGTGAATCGCTGGCAAAATAGCCCCAGTTTGACTACTCAACATTTCCACATCTCTGATAATAACACACTCATTCTAAAGTCTATAACTTGGACTAGCATTCTCAGTTTCAGAAAATGGACCACATATGCTATTTCCTCAAATTCTACTTTTTAACTTCCTCTCCATTCTGCCTCTAATTTTTCCCCAGGGCCCTGATCCCACTGATCCGGGCACTGAGACAGAAGAAAGTCTTGGAGCAACAGACTCCACTCAGCGCATGGCAGATTCCCAGAGCTGTAAGTGAGCACGTCCTAAATGAGCATCTGTCTGACAGGACGTAGTGTGGCATCTTCTATGTCAGGGGTGACCAACCCTGTTCCTAGAGATCTACCTTCCTGCAAATTTCAGTTGCAACCCATATCAAACACACCTGTCTGTAATTATCAAGTGCTGTTCAGGTCCTAATTAATTGTTTCAGGTATGTTTAATCAGGGTTGGAGCTGAACTTTGTAGGAAGGTAGATCTCCAGGAACAGGGTTGAGCACCACTGTTCTATGTACTGTATCTTTTCCATTTGGTTACAATTAATGATGTTGAAGCTTCCAGAATTCAAATGTCTTCTTTTTCTATCCATCTCAGTTGAATCTAACACATTGGAAATGTTTGACGCCCCCGTCACCAGCTCTGCTCCTCGACCTCCACAGTCCCCAAGAAGGCCTCAACATCCTCTGCCACCTCGACTGAACATCTTGGCTGTTCCTTCTCAGGAACTCGGGCCTCCTTCTCAAGTCCAGGTATGTGTACAGGTCTCAGATACTGTTAACTTTTTTTCATAGTTTGCATTGTTCTTAGGCAGTGCCTGGAGTGTGCATTAAAAAAATTGCATGTGTCTGCAGCGTCTCCCAGCTCGCCGGCAGTCAGTGGGACGAGGCCTTCAGCTTGCTCCTGGAATGGCCAGTAGTGCAGTGAGTGGCTTTTTTGATGCTTATTTTGGTTGTTTTTGTGTTTCTGCACTTGATTTTGAATGGGTACTATTGCCTTATCTTTTTTTTTTTTTTCTTTTTCCCAACAGCAGCCTTTCTTTGATGATGATGACAGGATGGTTCCCAGCACTCCTACACTTCCTCTTCGCTCTGATGGATTCGTAGAAGCCATACAGTATGTGTAATGTCCAATGACAGTGAAAACTGTGTAGGCCCCTCACTGCTCAATATTAATTATAGCGTATACGAGAGCTATATCATATAGCCTACTATAGTCTATTTTAGGGATTCACAAACGTTTTAGCTGATTCCAGTGGCTTGCGATCCCCACTATCTTCAAAGGTGGTCATAAACTTACAAACGTTGCACACAACAGTGCACACATCAGTAGGAAGTCTATAAGTGAGCTTATTGAAAACACAAAAAAGCGCAACAGTCTAACAGCCATATAATTTTTCATTGTTGGGCTTGAAAAATGTAGTGAGCTAAGCTATTAGCTACTCTACTTAAAATGTAGCTTAACTACACTAAATGCTACACCCTGGGAAATGTAGCAAAACTTGACAAAAGTAGCTTAGCTACATCTAAGCTATTTTTTTTAAATTCTAATTAAAAAAAAATTTCAATAAAACGTACATCTAAGCTATTTTTGCAATTTTCACTTTTGTGTTGAAGCAATTTAAATCAAAGTCAATCAAACCTTAGTGATCAATAAAACATCAATGTCAATCAATGAAACATGAGGCTAAATTGCTCAGTTATTTACTACAAATAATATTCTGTGCTAAACAGAAACAAATTATACTTGCACATTTGAAATACTAAAGTAATTTATAAAGGTAAATATTACAAAAAAGCATTATATTGTAAATTTACACATCTTCATTAATGAATTACACTATATAATGTATTATTAGATAGAGATGTGTATATATATATATATATATATATATATATATATATATATATATATATATATATATATATATATATATATATATATATATATATATATATATCTGTCATCTTTCCATAAAGGAATTTTCTTGTGTTAGCCTAATTGGTTGGCAACATCACCATCCAGAGCGCAATGTGGGAGTAACGCACCAAAAAGTTTGTCGATCACCCAAAAACAAGAAGAAATCGTCCGTCCGCTTTCAAAAATGATTACAGTGAGAGACTGCACCACAAAGTATATATTGGGAGTCACTGGTTTTAGTTACTTTAATGTATTTAATTTTGTTATTGTATGAATTATTTAAGTGTGAAATTTAAAATATTAAATTATTTAACATTGTGTATGAAATTGAATGGATCAATATTTCTATTTGTCATTAATTCAAATTGAATAAACTGTATATTCACAAATTGACCAAACTGTATACAGACTAGCTACTCTTCATCATGTCATGTTTACTGTTGTGTTTTTTATTATTATTATTATTATTATTATTATTACTTAATCATGGTGCCACAAAAAAATGTGTTGTGTTGTCGAATGAAGTTCTCCACAGGTGGCAGGTGTACCACGCTTTCGGTTCGGGCTTTCAGATGAGCTCCCGCAGACCAGCTCCTCTCACTCAGACCTCAGCCAGCTGCCCTCACAAGGTCAAACAGGATCATTTTAATTTTAGAGACCATGAATTATCTTGTCAAATATTGGTTGGTTCAGTTTTGAATGTGTCTTTTGTGCTGTGCAGGTTTAGGCATGTATGAGAGCTCCGTTTACTTGGGATCTCATGAGGATGAGTCGGGGGGACGCAGTGTACCCACAACCCCTCTGCAGATCAGCGCTCCTGGTACGTAACGCATGCTGCTTTTTTTGTTTTTTGATCAGACTTATTGTTCATCATTTAGGCATAATTATGTTATGATCTATTATAACCTGTTTATTTATTTAATTATTCAATGATAATTAAAAATTATAATAGCTTCTGTTTTCATTCACATTTTTCTATAATAATGAATAGTTGAAGCAGGAGGAGCATAGACTATATTTTACATTCATTTATTTAGGAGTACTGATGAACGAAGTCTGTGCATCATTTGTGTGTGTGTGTGTGTGTGTGTTCAGCAGTACACCAATCATGAATGTTTGGTGTGTTTTTGTTTTCTGAAGTGTTAGTAATAATTACAACCATTCCAATTAGATCAGACCAGTGGTTTTCATCATAGGGGGTAATTCCTGTGTTTATAAATAAGCATATACAATTTTCTGGAGAATAGTGGTATAACTGATCACAAATCTCATGGTTCGGATCACATTATGTTTTTTCAATCATGGATCGGACCATTTTTCGGATCAGCCAAAAAGCAGAGATGATGAGTGTAATTTTTGGTTTCCATTTATTACAAAAACATATTTAAAATATTAGAAATAAAATGGAGAAATAATCAGCTGAATAAAAATAAATAGTAAAATATTCAATACTGTGATAAATTCAGTGTTATTATTACTGTTTCTGTTGATGCTAAATGTAGAAATCTATCATTATAAATTGTGCTATGGAGTGGAGGAATTATGACATCACCTTGTAGGCTAATCGGCTGCTAGCAATAAAAACTGGTTCCCTCGATAAAATCCCTGTAGGATTTTCCCATGGGCTTTTCGAAGATTGCAAAAAATAAACTCTGTGTTCAGACACTGTTCGTTACACTTACATGTTTTGTCCAGCTGGATAATCCTCACATGGAAACACAACTTTTCGTACTTTTAGATTTTTAATGCGAATGCAAGAATTGAAATGTTAACATTAGGCTATAAACGGACTACAGTGCCTTCGGGCGCTCGCCTGTGACGTCAGTACTTTTCAAGCTTATCTTTAGAAATGTGGTCCATGACAAAGATTTACTTTCTCTGTTTATTATATTATAATGCATGCTATATATTATAAACAAATAAATACGCAAAAACACATAGACCTACGTGCCTTTTGGATAGTTTTTTACGTGGGAAAAACATTTTGTTTTGCTTTACAGTCGTTATAAAAGTTTTAAAGCTGCGTGTATAAATGTGCCTACATAGTATTATCATAAGACATATTAAAATAAGTTTATCGCTCACAGCCTACTTGCCTTAGTCACAGACCACAGAAATGAGGCATAAAGGACATGTCTAAATGCCTGCAAGTTCCATCATGGACTCAGAACAACATTAAATATTCTTTTTTATCACGAATTACAGCGAAAAGCAGCTCATACAGTCACATATGCTATACATTTTAAGGAGGAGTGTAAATATTAGTTATGTTGAGTTAAATGTGTTTAGATGAAGAAAAAAAACGAGGAAAAATCCTTTGATCACATTAATATGTATGTTTTTACACAATTATTCACACGTTTGCATTACTAAGAGCAGGAAAGAGACAGGCTGCACTGGTAAGCTGTATCCCCCATAATATCGTTTATTCAAAATAAAATATCAACAAATGAATCTGTTTTGACAGTCTTTACAAGTGAAGGCATTATCTACACACAATATGAATTCCTACTACAAACTATGAAATACTATTCATGAAAATACTTAAATAACAGACTAATCCAAATGCCCAACACAAGCGAGCTGCGTTCCAGACCAGTTCAGCTCGATGACATATAATGTCTCCGACACCGCCTGTAGTCCCATTTAGCAACTTGATAGCAACCGTCTTATAAAAGAAGCACAACTGATTTAAAAACTCAAGAGTGTGATGTAACTGTGTTATGTCGTAGAATAAAACGTGAAAGGATCTTGAGTTTGTGTTAGCCACGGACCTATTTAAGCGATTTAACTGAAATCCCATTGACTTTGGGACGAGGGAACCAGAATTGCTAAATATTAACTGGCTTCCGGGTTTTTGCATACAAATTGACGTCATAGTTCCTCCACTCTATTCATATTTATTTTTAGTCTCATTTTCAATAAATGATTCAGTTATTCACTCATAAAACTTCATGTTTGATAATATAAGAATTAGTCAGTGGCATATTTTTGATGGCTGGTTGTTGCCACCTATTGGTTAAATAATGTAATTGCTGCTTACAACTTTCATTTTTGAGCATTGTGAAAGGCATATGATGGTGATTGTAATCTTTACCATAAACATCAGTGGTTTTATCTAAATTATAAACTGTTATCCTACAATCTTCTGTGTTATTTGACAGTTTGTAACTTCATTACTTTGTAACTGATTTTTGTGTTTTTCAAACACATAAATAAATGCAGTGATTGGATTGATTAATAAACATATGCAAATCACCATCATTTATAATTTGTTGCGTGGGTGTTGAGATCCTGATCTTTCATTGATTAATCACGCAGCTTACACCGAATGCATTAATGCAGGCTAAACAATGAGTGTGACAGAAAACACCTTTAATAACCCACAAATTAATAGACCAACACCTTCACAGAAACTCACGAATGATCCGTACGAATCATGCATCAACCGTGATCTGTTACACCCCTACTGGAGAAATGTTTAACTTACTCAAGCCACATGTTTCCTAAGTAGCCATCAGAGTACATTTTAACTGCTCAGATCAATGCACTCTGAGCAGGCTTTAACTGTGATATTCTGCTTTTTTATTCATTCAGTGACGATTCTCTCAGAGGCTGCTGTATCTGAAGCAAGTGAACATGCTTCTCAGTCTGTGCCGATGGTGAGCACCTCTACACCAGGCCTCAGTGCTCCAGCAGTGGAGGAGAGAGACGACATGTTCCTGGATGCAGGAGACAGGTCAGATTTTTAAGTTTCGAGACTTTTCAAAATGTTCTTTTATGATTTTGCCATAACAAGAATCCATATATATTAGTATTTATGGGAACTTTGATAAATGTTTGTGCAGTGCTGAAGCTTCACTTGAGGCCGTGTCTCAGACTGAGGCAGAAGAAGCAGCGCAGCCTTCAGATGATGCCAGTCTGCCTTCTACAAGCCAGGAACCATCATCTAGTTCAGCAGGTAGGAACACACAGACACACTAAAATTACACAAACCACCTGCAATCTCTTATTTCTGTTTCACTAACTGTTTGTCTCTCTCTTTTCTCTCAGACACGAGCTCTCAGCCTCCTAAAGCCAGAAGCGGCTCTGGCAGACAGTGGACTGGAAGTCGAGGTTCTAGAAGCATTGTGAAGAGGGGTAAGACTTTTGTTTCTTATTTGTTAATTTCTCAAACTTTTATTTCCTTCATTCTTTATACATTTTCATTTTTAAGCCGGCTGCATTTACAAAGTAATTTGTAAAATTTGACATCTTTCTTGCTGTAGATGGACTGAGCGTCATGGGTGTGAGAGGACGCTTTGCCAGATGAAGCACAATCCCAGCAGTCTTCATCCTGAGCTAATGCCTCCACAAGAACAGCTGTGCTTTTATTCTGCTTCAGGACTTCAAGTCAGTGTATTATAGCTGTTGTTTGTTAGTTTTATGCTCTGAGCAATCCATAATTGTTATTTTTAATGATTCTACATCCATCAAATAAAATTGTTTTGAAGAAAGTTATTTTTGTGATAGGTTGTTTTCCACTGCATATTAGACAAATGCATGTAAATATACTGTAAATGGCAGGAGGTAAGGAGATGAATGACTCAGATTTTCTGAGTGTCTTTGCATTTGAAGAAGCTGGTCGCTGGGTTTTCCTTTGGACCTGTTACAGGTTTTAAGATCACTGGTTTTTCTCTTTCCATTTTCATGCTGTAATAGTTTCCTGTGAAGGAAAAGAACAGAAATGGGTAATACATGTTGCTTTTGTTAAAACACTATATAATTCTAGACATCGTAAAACGAAATTAGAAATGTTACTTTAGACCCAAGGTTGACTAATATTATGAAAGCTGAAATATGAAGCTATGTAGAATTATGGGTAAGGCTTAAAGATTTGTAAAAGAATTATGCATTGGCTAACATGAATTAGCAATGTACAATGCATTTTACTGGATATATATTAATCTTTAAGAATAGCAAATACAGGGTTCATCCAAAAAAAACTTAGTTATCTCATAATTTACTCTCCCTCATGTTTTAAAATCTTTGAGTTTCTTCTGTTGACCACAAAATGATTATATTTTAACTTCCACAGCCAGCACCCATTCTTCAAAATATCATATTGTGTGTTCAATAGAAGAGGAAAATCCAAATAGGTTTTGAGCAAGTGAAGCGTGAGTAAAAGATGACAGAATTATCATCATAAATGATCCCTTTATTCACAACAAATGGTTACAAATGTCTGGATTTAATCATGTATTTATTAGTCATTGAACTAACTAACATTATTGCTGTCTTTATATTTGTTAGTTCATGAGAACCAATACAGTCAGCTAAAGTTAATGGTAGTACTTGAGTATGGGGAACATTCATTATTAATTCTGATGTTTTCCTCAGATGCACTGCTTCTAGTAAGGTAGCTGTAGTGGTTAGGTGTAGGTTTGGGATAGGAGTAAGGGATGTAATGTATGGTCATGCAGAATAAGGCATTAATATGTGCTTTATAAGTGCCAACTAATAGCCATCTGGTCAAAATTGAGAATTGGGGCCCATAATAGCATAAGGCATAGCCATATTTAAAGTCTCCATGTAATATATATTTTTAAAGCTAATAAAAATGCAAAACCTGACATTTTAAAATATTAATAAATACTATAATTGTATAATAATACAAAAATAAAATAATTAGAAATGTATTAGCCGATGTTTTTGTTGCCCAAAATTGGACAGGCCAAACTATTTTAACTATTTTTTTTAAAGCTCCTTCCTAGTTTTGCTGAATGCCATAACACTCACTTTGAGAGAAAACATAGTATTTGTATCCCTCTTTGACCCTGGAGGGTACAGACACAGATGAGGTCACCATGGTTGGAAATCCTCTCCAGGTTCGTGAGATGTTGATCACTTGCCCCAGTGCTGCAGCTTGGGGAACAAAACACCCAAAAATGAGTCAAAATGCATTGAGGTCAGATACTTATCTGGTCTGTCAGGCCTCACCTTGAACAACATGTCCTGTCTGAGGTTATCACGGTGAAATGTCTCTTCCAGGAAATACTATACATAGAATTTTCACTTTTCTTGTTTACATAAATGCTGATCTACACACAACCTTCCCTCTAACTTCCTGTCATTTATACAAATGAGATTTATCTGGAACAACATTGTACTGCTGTGTCGACTGTAATGGTATTATGTAATGAAACTTGTGACTCTTCACCTGTTTGTCTTCTTGTCCTCATCCTCACTGTGATTACTGGTATTTTTGGCCTTCTCCCACAGTCTGGAGTGACCTGGTATGTGTACTTTTGAGCCATTCCACCTGCAGGAAAAGATAACAAAGTCAACACTCGCCTAAGAACAAAACAAGCACCCAAAGTGTGTCCAATCCTGTGTTTTTATTTCCAACACATGCTCAATCATGACTGTATTATTTAATTCATGAGAAGTTACGTCTTGACTACACGTGATGGATTCATTCAATAAGTGACTAGATGAGAATCGTTTGTCTCTTTTTCTTAACTGCATCATGCACTGACGTCAATTTTTTTGCATTAATGGTCGTTTTGTTAAATACTAAATTTATTGATTACAGCAAAGCTTATAAATTGACCTGTGCTAAACATTCAGGAACATGCATACTACAACAACATTATAAAAGGTGAACATAAAAAAAAAATAAAAAAAAAACAATGTTGGCACAATAGCCTAGTGGTTAGGGTGCTGACATGGTGCAGTAGCACTTCAGGGCATCCTGAGTTTGAATTCCTGCTTTAGGACATTTCCCGTCCCTACCCCCACTCTCTTTCCCACTTCGCTTCCTGTCTGAAATACTGTCCTATCCACTTAATAAAGGTTAAAAGGTCAAAAATAAATCTCAAACTGATATAATAATGTTAAAAATAATAATTATTTCACAAAGCATAACATTCAGCATTTTTTAATCCAATGATTTTAAGAATTAACAGGGGAATCAAAAAACTGTTTGATTTATATCTGGTTTTTTTTTTTTGTTTTTTGTTTTTTTGCTTTTCAACAATTTCACGTAGAAATAAAAATCTAAATCGATACAAAAAATTATTAATGTGGGAGATGACAGAATTTTTTTGTTTGTGTATGTGAAATTTTGCCAATGAAATAGATTGACAATATATTCAAGACTTTTGTTGGGTTTGGTTTTAGAAAAAGTAATATATTTTAATGTAAAATAATAACTAAGTTTTGTCATTACAATGTAGTTTTACAGAAACTACAGATGTCCTCCATTTTAATGTATCTTATAGGTACTACTTTGCATGTAGTATTTTAAAATGAATTTCCTCAATTTTATTGTTAATAGACATCGTTATTGTCTCCTTTATTATCTCTCAGAAGCCTGTTCAGATGGCGATAGTGTGTGCAATTGTCAAAATCCTCACAAGATGGCACCGTTTATCGGGTAATTCGATAATACAAAACCGATTTTGAGAAAAGGGTTAAAGGGTTAGTTCACCCAAAATTAAGACTCTGTCAATAATTACTCACCCTCGTTTTGTGCCAAATTCCACAGACCTTTTCTGGAACACAAAGATATTTTGGATCTGAAAGCTCCTTGATCGTCCATTGATCCTGACTAGTTCAAAGTCCAGAAGTACCAAAAACATCAACAAAATAGTCCATGTGTCTTCAGCGATTCAACATTATGAAATATTTAGAATATTATGAAAATAAATAGAACTAGGGGCATCATGTTGGCGTAATGGGTAGCACAATCGCCTCACAGCAAGAAGGTTGCTGGTTCAAGCCCCGGCTGGGTCAGTTGGTATTTCTGTGTGGATTTTGCATGTTTTCCCCGTGTTCGCGTGGGATTCCTCTGGGTGCTCCGGTTTTCCCTACAGTCCAGACATGTGCAGTGTAGTGTATGGGTGTTTCCCAGTGCTGGGTTGCAGCTGGAAGGGCATACGCTGCGTAAAACATTTGCTGGATAAGTTGACGGTTCATTCCACTGTGGTGACTGATTAATAAAGGGACTGAACCGACAAGAAAATGAATAAATAGAACTAAAATAATGACAGTTTCTCTTTAGTGTCAGTATAGGGTTTAACATTTACAAAGACTGTGCACTGATATTTCAAACGCAACAAGATACATGTCAGCAGCAGCTTGACTGAGAATGACATTCATAAAGAACACAGTGCTCTAGTAAATGTGCATACTATATTGACACTGAAGACGCTATTGAATGAAGTCGTTAATTTTGTTTTATGTATGCACACAAAAGTATTGAATGTAAACTGAATGCATATATGGTCTTATTTAGGTGTTTTTCTGGACTTTGAACGAGTCGTGACTATTGCTGTCTATGGAGGATCAGGAAACTCTCAGATTTAATCTAAAATATCTTAATTTGTGTTCTGAAGGTTAACAAAAGTCTCAATGGACTGAAACAACATGAGAGTGAGCAATTAAAAACATTTTTGGGTGAAATAATCCCAATATTGTGGAATAATATAAGTAAATCGATCTCACACTGCTATTGCAAGTTTCTGAGTCTTACAAGTCAAACATTATAACCACTGAATTTTGTTTACATCTTGTAATCCTGTTGTTTTGTTCTCATCACAGAATAAGAATAATAAAACTGCCTTTTTCATTTAACAGTTATTTTTTTATTTTACTTGCAAGGTGTGAAAGTTCTAACGGCATTGTGAAAGGTAACTAATTACTTTTATTTATTTATTTTACTTTGGTGGAAATAAACATCCATAGCTTTTAGCATATTCATGTACATTTTACCAACAATACTTACCTCTTTTGAAGAAGATGACCGACTCTTTTCTGCTTCTATACTCTGGTATAGACAAAGCAGCTGTGATATGACCAATCTGTCCAAAGCCCTCGCTGATGGGTTTAGGAAAGCCAGGATCCATCGCGCCATTCTCAAACCTCCAGTAGCTCTTTCCCTGTCAATATAACCCAGCAAGCATTTTTTTTAAAAAAAGATGTCTAAATGATGTCTAATAGACGTCTAAACATAGTCGTCTTGGCTAAAGCTAGGCTAAATTTGGGCTGTCAGTGAAAATCTAATAGAGGTCTAAGAATAGGCCAAAACTAGACTAGTCATCAGATAAACAGAAATGAATAACTACACCTATAAAGTCTGTCTATTTGACGACTAGTCTAGTTTTGGGATATTCTTAGATGTCTATTAGATTTTCACTGACAGCCCAAATTTTACCTTGTTTTAGCCAAGCTGTCTACGCTTAGATGTCTATTAAACACTAAATTGTTTGCTGGGGAGATGCATCAGCTCTCTTCCAGCATTTCATTTGACACCTTCTGCCACAACAGTAGGCTATATACTACACTGGTGTTGAAATAAAGTGTTTGTCCTCTTGACTGCCTATGAACCTTGAAGAAGTAGGTTTTTCCCTGGCAGTTGCAGCGGGTGTAGACAGTGTCGATGGGAGATGGGATTCCCCACACTCGTGTAATTAACTGAGGAGGATCAGGATTCCTCTGTTTGTCCAGAGTCCAAAAATAATGTCCTACAGAGAAGAAAGGAAAAGTGACACATTCTTCCACACTTAACATTCGGTTCAGTGTTCTCAACTATCAGGAACATTCCATTTAATAATTAAGGTCTCAATTAATTTTTTGACATTACACTATGCCACCATAGAAACGTGCAATAATTCATTTGCCATTTCAAACTGACCTCTGAACACCACAATAGTGCCATTTCTGAGTGTTGTCAGACCACTGACTGGACGCCCACTGCAGAGGTTACTGTCATAATCATCTAGAAAACAGACACGTCTTGAGCGTTAAGACATTGTTTCCACACTAAAACCCTACATGGTTCTCATACAGAATTGAAACAGTGAAATATAAGCATTAATATAAGATTTTACCAGATTGATAGTCTAAAATATGATCTGTTTTGCCATTTTGGTCTGATGAAGGTTTAAGAGGCTTTTCTGTCACTCTGATTGGAGAAATGATAACAGGATCCTTGGGAGATTCCTTTACTTCAGATATATCGTTCTTTTCTTTACTGGGTTGAGTAGGTTTTTTTGTTGGTTTCATTGGAGCAGGTGTCTTTCTTGGGACAGGGGTAGCTCCTTCTGTTGGTGCTGCACTTGTCGGACCTTCTGTTGGTGCCATTCTTTTTGGACCTTCTGTTGGTGCCATGCTTGCTGGATCCTCTGCTGGTGTTTGGTCTCTTGGATCTTCTGTTTGTGCCATGTTTGCTGCATTTTCTGCTGGTGTCTGGTTTTTTGGATCTTCTGCTGGCACTGGGCTTTTTGGACCTTCTGCTGGCACTGGGCTTGTTGGATTTTCTGCTGGTGTTTGGTTTGTTGGATCTTCTGCTGGGACTGGGCTTGTTGGATTTTCTGCTGGTGTTTGGTTTGTTGGATCTTCTGCTGGCACTGGGCTTGTTGGATTTTCTGCTGGTGTTTGGTTTGTTGGATCTTCTGCTGGCACTGGGCTTGTTGGATTTTCTGCTGGTGTTTGGTTTGTTGGATCTTCTGGTGACACTGGGCTTTTTGGATTTTCTGGTGGCACTGGGCTTGTTGGATTTTCTGCTGGTGTTTGGTTTGTTGCATCCTCTGGTGGCACTGGGCTTGTTGGATTTTCTGCTGATGTTTGGTTTGTTGGATCTTCTGGTGGCACTGGGCTTGTTGGATCTTCTACTGACACTGGGCTTTTTGGATCATCTGCTGGCACTGGGCTTGTTGGATTTTCTGATGGTGTTTGGTTGGTTGGATCTTCTGGTGGCACTGGGCTTGTTGGATCTTCTACTGACACTGGGCTTTTTGGATCTTCTGCTGGCACTGGGCTTGTTGGATTTTCTGCTGGTGTTTGGTTTGGATCTTCTGCAGGAGTTTGGTTTCTTGGATCTTCTGCGGGCTCTGGGCTTGTAAGTGTGTAAGGTCCTTCAGGCAAAATCTCTGCTGGGACATCTGTGTGATTACATTAAAAATTTAATTAGTCAAATGTTTAATTCGTTTTGTAATAATCAACATATTCGCAAACTCCTGCTCTGTGTGGTGTTTTGCACATTAGAAAAACACAATGTAAGGTTTATTACTCACCATGGGCCTCTGAAGGTGTGGGCTCAATTTCATACTCAGGGACTGTAAACTCATCTGTCTCAGCATAAGAAAACAATGTCATTTTAACAGGGTTTTACAGTGACTCAGGCTGCAAAATGGAGGCATATCTTGCCAAATAAGCAATGATCTTAAAGAGGTGGTCCAGAGTGTATTTTTAAGGATTGCTTGTGTTTATGGGATGCAAAGCAATGTGTACTCATGCTTAGTTATCACTTTATTTTTTCATATATCTTACTTTAATTATATAGACAAATTACCGGTTTGTAAACATTCAGCATGCACAGCGAAGTTACAGAAAAAAACGGGAGCATTTACAGCGAGGGAATGACATCCGATGCAGTGCAGAGTTTGTTGTTGTATTATAAATAAGTTATATTGATTACATATTATATATTATTTACATAATACTTTCAGTGTATTATAACAGCTTGTCACCCAGTGATAAGCACAGTTATTTGGCAAAATTAACATTAAAGTGAGGGGCGTTCGTCTGACAGGTCCATTTCCCTCCCAATAGATATTGGATAAGACGAAATGGCCAAGCATCCAGCCTAAAATAGACCCTATACATGTCATAGATCAATTTTAACAAATAAAAACACTTACAGGTTGTGGCTCACAATCCGCAGCTTCATCGGTTGGAGGAGTTTTTAGCCGAATCCAGCACTGAACTGGGAGGGATTATGCAAGTTCTCCTTTGTCAAATGCTAGCTATATATATTTTTATATAATTCTCTGGAACATGATTAAATTAAACTGTAAGCACTTCTCTCTTTGTATCGTGTCTTTTGGAAGCCCAAATACAGAAACAGAACAAGCTTTTTGGAAATAGCAGCGTTTGGACACCATTTTACCTTTCTCTGCTACGTTACAGCACCTTTGGCCAAGCACGAGGCATTTGTGATCTCACTAGCCCGGCTGTATATGTTTGAGTCCCCAAACTTCATTTACTGTAGGCTTTGCTAAGCTAACTCTGTAAAAGCTAGTGTCTCCCTTTGCATTGAACTTTGAGCGTATTACATTCAGAGATGTTGTTTATGTAACTGATTAATCTTACCAAAACAATTATATTTTTGTCATTAGTTATGACATGAAGTACATTTACATGATGTAATTTAATAGTTAGATTTTTATCAGTAATAATTGACACAGAAAAACATTCTGCATCTTAACATCTTGATTCTGCTGGTTTTTCATCAGCAGAAATGTCAAAAGTCATGTGTTTCAACAAAATCATTACAGGACTAAAAAAGACCAAGAAAGAGAAAGACACACCTCCGGTTCCTTCCAAATTGGTCATGTCCTCATTGGAGGATTCTATCAAAAACAAAAGCAAATCACAGATTTACAGTAAAAGAACTGTTTGTTGATGGAAAAAATGTAAAGTTACAGTACATGAAGCAAAAGATCAGCACACTATGATTTGATTATTTGTGATAAAGCTACAGTAATTATACCTGTAGACTTTTTATTCTTTATGTTTAGGCATAAGTTAGCGATCCTTTGAGCTGCGCTGGCAGTGTTTCTTGGCTTTAAGGCAGAATCTGTGACAGTCACAGAAATATAAGCTTCAAACCACAGCAGATTAATCAGGATTAGACTCATGCAACCAGATGTATTAATCTGTAATTACACATTTTTTAAATATATTAAATTATCATTGCAACATTTGGGGTGAGTTAGAATTTTTAAAAGATATCTATTCTTCAGAGACACATTGACTTAATCAAAGGTGAGAGTAAAGACTATTCATATACAGTAATTCAACATTATTACAAATGTTCATCAATACTGCAAATAAGTATTAAGTATTTTATATATATTTGGCATGTGCTGTGTTTGCCCTGTCAGAATATACAATTACTAGTAACTGTTGCCCTTCAAAATATACAATTAGTAGTACATGTTGCACATGAAGCATTATCATTGATTATTTATAACATGCTGTAATTGCTATAAGCACTAGTCCCAAATAGGTTTACCTTCTGTCAAGCACATACTCTCATAATCAGGGCAGCACTGATTATACGAGACACAGTCGATATCACAGTGACACGGGTTGCCTCTATTAAAAGGCTCTCCGCAGCGTCCTTTGCATGAGTCCTCTGTGATTAGAAATACAAGTATTACTCAAATGATTTAATAGGCAGTTACAAAGAATATAGATCAAGCCAGTGCTTTAATGACCCGTACTTGAAGTGCACAAAACCTGAAAGTCTGTACAGCACTCATTCAGGCCCAGACAATCATAGTCACACTGGCAGATACTTCCTCTGTAATAGCCTTCTCCACAACGACCCCCACAACTACCTGTTTATTTGACAAGAAGATAAACATTCAGCAGGGGCGTCGCTAGACCCAATTCACTGGGGCACGTGCCCCAGTGAAAATCTCCAGTGCCCCAGTAAATGCATTGAGATATGATTTACTTCATATGCAAGTGTATTTATTAAGAGTGGTCATTCCGAAATAAAGACGTTATTCTCTATGTGCAACTGAACCAATGCTGGTGAAAGCAATGTAATCAAAAAGCAAACTGACGCATCTCCGCGTGTGCGCAGAGAACACGCGCGCCTCGCGCACGCGCTGCTCTTCTTCTGAGAGTCCCGATAGTAAACATGCGCGCCAAAAAAGCAGGCTGCTTGTTACGCGCCGCTCATGCGTTGGAAACCAGCGTAACAGCCTTTTTTGTTTTGCAAGTGGACAAAACTAAAGTTTAAACAATATGATGGTGATCTTACTAAGCATGCCTCCTGATAGATTTTTTTGTATGAAGCAAAAAGGAGGGACGAGGAGTCAGGGAGGTAAAGACTTAACAAACCTAATTATCTGCCATGTGTCAAGTCTACAACAGATAATCCTATGACATCTTTTTTTTATTTTATTGAATTGTCTATAGAATTTAATTCAAATGAAATTAATATTTATGCAAAAGTAATTTCTTAAATGATCTTAGCATCACTCCAGTTGTTTTCCAATTACATTTAAGATTATTTTGAAGAATAATTGTATAATAATAAGAATACTTTTATTTATAATATGATATATTATATTATAAATAAAAGTATTCTTATTATTATACAATTATTCTTCAAAATAATAGTGAATAAAAGTGTATATATATATATATATATATATATATATATATATATATATATATATATATATATATATATATATATATATATATATATATATATATAATTTTTTGGGGGGGGGGGGGGGGGGGGGGGGTATGGGCGAAGGGGGTACGTGCCCCAGTAGAGCTTTATGTCTAGCAACGCCCCTGACATTCAGAAAATTTAATATGCTGAGAAACATAACTGTACATGTAGACAGAGACAAACAACCAGCTGTGTTAATTATTTACAGAGTCAACAGAAATCACTGCATAGATAGATAGATAGATAGATAGATAGATAGATAGATAGATAGATAGATAGATAGATAGATAGATAGATAGATAGATAGATGATAGATAGATAGATAGATAGATAGATAGATAGATAGATAGATAGATAGATAGATAGATAGATAGATAGATAGATAGATAGATAGATAGATAGATTCTGTTGGCTTACGTGGATTTGAAGAGCTCGTGGAGACCCACACAAACAGCAGCAGTAAGGACAGATATGTTGCCATCTCATTTGTTGTCTATTGAAGTCATCACACTCATCTAATATACACTCTGTTTTCCTTCACCTGCAGTGTTCTTCACTTTTATACAGAGCCTGAAAAGCGTTGGTGTTTCCCTTTCCGTCCAATTATGCAGTCAGTGCTGAATTAGTAATCGTCTAGTTTGCAAGGGTGCGGTGATCCACTTAGACAAACAGACCTGACCAATTCACCCACACAGAGAGAGAGAGCGCGCCTGGCCGAAAACACTCAAAGTACACTGAGTGACATCACAGACTGTTACTATTACACTTGTCCCAGACAGTACGGGGAAAACAGTTTTTAGGACTTGCAAAACTTGTCATATACATGTAATAAATGAGTGGTTATAGTATTAGAAACATTATTTTTCAAGTGTTTTAGTTTTAGTTCTTGTCATTTACCTATTAAAACATAGACTAGCCTACTACTTTTTTGTTTGTTGTTTTATTAACTTGTTTTGGGGAGCTCTGATCAATGTGCCTCAGACCCTAATTAGTAACTTATCTTCTTAACAACATTTTAAAAGCATACAGATAGAAGGACAGAACCAAGACCATGTTGTTTTGCTGTAATCAATAATCTTTTTGTGCAATATTTATGTTTAAGCATAGATAAAACCTTAATATTAGTATTAATAATTATTATCATTTATCATTACTATTAATAATTTATTATTATTATTATTAATTGTTGTTATTATTAATTATTATTAATATTATTAAATGATAATAAGATAATTTCGCAATCAAATCGCTGCGTTTTCTCACCCCACCGAGGGGTAAACCACTGACGATATTTCTGTGGATACGAAGCGACTATATGGAACAGTCATCTTTGAACTACTTTCATGTACAGTCGCAATGGACATTAAAAAGTGTTTTAATATACACGGCTGCGTAAAATAATACGCTAAAAAGTCTGTTTTTGTTGATTTATTATCGTTTTATTGCTGACATACAAAGTCAATAACCCCTGTACAACAAGATGGTTTCGTCCAAATCTATAACAGGAACAACCGGTGTTTACCATTTGCCAACAGGAAGTTGTTTCTCGTGCCATTTTTGATCTTGTCTGTCACAAATCAATTGGTTCGTCGGCGAGAACATGAATTCAAAGTGTTTGTCCGCTTGGCCGAAGTTAAAGTAGAGCAAACGCGGAGAGTTTTTGCAATCATGGTGTCTGCGGGAAAAGAAAACGGTTATTCGTAGGCAATTCGTTTCCTGCGAGGTGAATCCGACATACAGGTACACTGTTCGCTGTACAGCTGTCATGTATAGGCATTAGATCCGCACACAAGATAAACATAACAACGAGGACAATTAAAATGCGAAACGAGTCCTGTGTATGAAGAAGAGCTTGTCCAGATTAATTCTATAAGTGGTCACTGTATTAAAATGCTCTTTTAAAAAACTGACATGTTTGGAAAACTCATATCAGCCATATGCTAATAATTGCCAGTAATCTTTCTCCAAGTTGGAACATTGAATGTAAATAATAAAAACTTGTGCTACTTTTTTAACATCTTGCATGCTGCTTTTAATTGCATGTTACTGAATGCATTCAAACTTTAAAAGATGAAAAGTCTTGGTTGTTGCGTTGTCATGTTATTGTGGTGCTGATGTTCATTCTGATGTGTTCCCTGACAGTGTGATAGGCAGACGATACCAGCTCAGGATGGGTGCCGAGAGCAGTGCCCTGCCAAGCTGTGTGCTAGAGGAGCCGCTGCTGACGCTGCCCTCTGGTCTCACCATGTTCTCTGCCCTCCTCCGGGATGGCAAGCCTGCCTCTGTGTTTGTGCATAAGCAAGACAATGAAGATAAAGTCAATAAAGCTGCTAAGGTATAAGTGAAACATTGAGTATCCTAATCACTGGCATGCATTTGTCAAAAGTTAGTAGAGACTTAATTATTACCTCACACATCATGTGTGGGAGGTAATGTACAGTGTTTTCCTCGTTTTAGAGTAAGGGCATGGGATAATAAAAAAGGATTTTATATTATTTATAAAATAATTTATTGATTACACTTTATTTTGTTGGTCCATTTGTTGAATTTAAGTTACCCTGCATCTACATGCCAACTAATTCTCATGAGATTATAAGTAGACTGTTAGGTTGGGGTTAATGTAAGTTGACATGTACTTGCAAAGTTTCTTATAGTCTGTTATAGCAGTATCAGCAGATATTAAGCAGACAGTCTACTAATACTCAAATGGACCATTAAAATAACGTGTTACTCATTTATTTATTATGTTATTATTAAGTATATAATGTGTGCATTGGTTGTTGACATGATATTGCATTTTTTTTACTGTCGCACATTACAAATATTTATATAATTAATATTGACATCATTTAAAATGTTGTAAATTGTTAAACATTTCTTGACTTCCTTGCACCTCCTCTTATAAAACCTGCTGTGTTGTTAAATTTTTGAGCCAAATCTCAAAACTGTTGTATGGTGTGACTCTTAAGCAGAGATGCCCAAACTATGGCCAGCGGGCCAAAGTTGGCCCATGGTAACCTTTTAATTGGCCCACTATCCCATCTAAGACGTGTTTAGAGATTGCCATTTCAAATTTAATGTAACCTTTAATTTGTTTGTTTTATTGTTAAGCTACAAAAGAGCTATCTGAAATTAAATGTTTCAATTTAAATGCTGTAAATCAGATTTAGTTTAAAATGTACATACGTCGGCACCAATGGCGTGGTGGTGGTGTCGGCACATGCACTCCAGTGCTCACGCGACCCGGGTTCGATTCTGCCTCGGGGTCCTGTGCCGATCCTTCCCCTCTCTCTGCTCCCCATGCTTTCCTGCCAATGTTCTACTGTCCTGTCCATTAAAAGGTGAAAACCCCTATTAAAAAGTTATACTGCATTAGTTAACATAACTAGAAGTAATGTTTACTTTTTATTTTTTATATTATGAAAGGAATTAGGAAGTGATTCATGGCAAATTAAATGTAAATAGTTTGGTATATTTATCTTCGGCTCATAGATATCAATGATATTTGGTTTTTGGCCCTCATACGAAAAAGTTTGGGCACCCCTGGTCTTAAACATAATTCATTAAATTACAATTCTTATAAATTAAAAAGAAAATCATAAAAATTCATTGATAAATGCATCAAGTGGCTATTTTAGTAAATGGTAATTATTATTGTCATCCATATTTCTATTCAATTCATCTTTATTTCTATAGCTTTTTTACAATGTAGATTGTGTCAAAGCAGCTTAACATTCTTTAAAACATAGAACTTCATACATTTTGTCACTGAAAATCATGTCCTCTGAAGTGACACTATATGCAAATCTTTCTGGCAGTTCCACAGAAAACTTTAATTAGTTGAAGGATTCCATTTCAAAATCATGTGACTGAAACCCTCTGTGTAGCCGTGCTTCTCAACCACGTTCCTAGAGGACCACCAGCTCTGCACGTTTTTCCATGTCTCCTTAACCAAAGTGTGACAGACAAAGGAGACATCCAAAACATGCGGTGTTGGTGGTCCTGCAGGAACGTGGTTGAGGAACACTGATGTAGCCCATAAGTGCACTTGTTAATTTTTTTGGAACCACTATAAATTTAAGTTTTGTTGGCCTTTGGTGTAACACCCCTATTTATTAAAAATGTCCAACAAGGTAAAAAAAAATATTCATAATCTCATATAAAATAAATAGCATTATAAGTGTTAAGATAAGTGTCCAGAGGGTTAATATTAAGATAAATCACACACTATTTGTATATTATTAATTAAGAGTTGTTTTTCTTAAGTTTTGCAGTCACACCATAGGACATTTTATAGTACAGTTCAGTAAACATAATAAAAACTGTAAAAGAATGGATGATGAAATTAGTGATGCCTTATATTTTCTCAAACAGACTTTAAACAACATAAATATATAAAAAAATCTTCTTAAGCAGTGTTTTACAAGAAAAGCTTTTTTTTTTACCTCCTACATGTCAAGCACAGTTCCCTTTACTGTAAAACACATTTTACTGGACTGTCCTGAAGACTTTTTTATGAAATAATCTCTTTTAAGGACATTTTTAACATTGAAACCAGGACAAATTTTAGAATTTCTGTCAAGTATTAACACTAAAAATCTTATTTAATTTCTACATTCAATTCTTTCTTGTTTTTAACTGTATATTTATTAATGGAATGTTCGTGCCATGAAAATAGCCTTGGTTGCTGGCATGTAATATATATATTTTTTAATTTAATGTCATTCCTACATGTCAACTACCCATATGTAATGTCATGTGAAGGTGAGTAACCTGATTTTAATCTTCCCTTGCAGCATTTGAAGACATTAAGGCATCCGTGTCTTCTTCGCTTTCTGTCATGTTCAGTGCAGGATGGAGGCATACACTTAGTGACAGAGCCAGTTCAACCATTAAAACGGCTGCTAGACAATCTTTCTGCTGAGGAGATCTGTGCAGGCCTCTATGACCTGCTGCAAGCACTAGTCTTTCTACATGACAGGGTGAGAGTTACAACTTTCCAGCATTTGTTATGCTTAAAAGGCATATAGACGTCCAAACATAGACATCTTGGCTAAAACGAGGCTTAATTTGAGCTGTCAGTGAAAATCTAATAGATGTCTAACTAGTCCTAAAATCGACTAGTCATCAAATAGACTGGAGCAAATGACTACATGTGAAGTCTATATGATGACTAGTCTATTGTTAGACTTCTATTAGATTCTCACTGACTGCTCAAAGTAGACTGTTTGGACGTCGTCTACTGTATTAGACATCTTTTAAACAAAAAATTGCTTTGGTTGGGTTATTGCTGTTGCATGCAAAATTGATAATATTCACAGCAAAGTTCATTTATTCATTCAGTTTTTAAAGCGAAAAACAATCAGAAACACCTTTCCACTGATAGACCAATAAGAAACCTCCCATTTTCAAAACAAGCTGCTTAGTCACATTAGATTAGTGGTTCTTAATTCCGGTCCTCAGGCCACCCCCCGTCCCCCCACCAGTTCGCACAGGCTCACCAATGTTGAACAATAGAAGACTGGAAAAACGTTGCCTGTCTCCAATTCTGCTGCGACATTCTGATGGTGGCGTCAACAACATGAAAGCATGGATCCATCCTGCCTTGTATTAACAATTCAGGCTGGTGGTGTAATGGTGTGGGGGATGTTTTCTTGGCACACTTTGGGCCCATTAGTACCAATTGAGCATAGTGTCAACAGAATACACAGCCTTCCTGAGTATTGTTCCTGAGTATTGTTGTTCATCCCTTTATGACCACAGTGTACCCATCTTCTGATGGCTACTTCCAGCAGGATAACATGCCCTGTCAAAAAGCGCGAATCATCTCAGACTGGTTTCTTGAACATGACAATGAGTTCACTGTACTCAAATGATCTCCACAGTCACCAGATCCCAATCCAATAGATCACCTTTGAGATGTGGTGGAACGGGAGATTCACATAATGGATACACAGTCGACAAATCTGCAGCAATTGCATGATGCTATCATCACAATATGAACTAAAATCTCTGCGGAATATTTCCTGTACCTTGTTGAATTTGTGCCATGAAGGATTAAGGCAGTTAGTTATGCCAAAATGGGGTCCAACCCAGTACTAGTAAGGTGTACGTAATAAATGAGCGGCCAGTGTATGTGCTTTCAATAACAATATAAATTTCAAGAATAAATAATTTAAAATAGTAATGATATGATATTTTGAGTAATTGACCTAGCCATGTAAAAATATTTATTTTCTTTGCATAATAAACTATCATTTCCATACAGAATAGCTCTATTGGCATCAACTTAACATTGTGTAAGCATCAGTTTCATGTGTCAGAACAAGAATGTTGGAAATGTGTGTCCACGTCACCATTTGACATTTACATAAAAATATAAATCTTAAGAAGTCAGGAAAGATTCATTACAAGCTGTTAATTGGCACAAAAGTGGTTAATGCATTAAAATTCTTACGTAGAGCCCAGGGGTCACCAATCTCGGTCCTGGAGGGCCGGTGTCCCTCCAGGGTTTAGCTCCAACTTGCCTCAACACACCTGCCTGGATGTTTTAAATACACCTAGTAAGACCTTGATTAGCTTGATCAGGTGTGTTTGATTAGGGTTGGAGCTAAAATCTGCAGGACACCGGCCCTCCAGGAACAAGTTTGGTGACCACTGGTATAGCCTATGGTATTTAATTAAACACAGGCATAATATACTCATTTTTCTTTTTTCTGCGTCTTTTAGGGCAAATCAAGTCACAACAATGTGTGCATATCCTCAGTTTTCGTCAGTGAAGATGGTCATTGGAAGCTTGGTGGGATGGAGACTGTCTGCAAGTTTTCAGAGGCAACTCCAGAGGTAGAAATCCTGTTTACTCCTGGGTTCTCAAATGCTTTTTCCAAAAGATTTTTAAAGGGAATTTGTGTTAAAAATTAGACAAAGTTGACTACAGTAACTCTGTGTTGTGTAAATAATTTATTTATTTTCTCCAGTTTCTTAATAGTATCCAGAACGTAAGAGAAAATGGTGCCATTCCTCCTGAGGAGAAGGTAAGAACTATATAAAACAAATACAATTTTAACTCTTTTCAACTACTAATAATAAAGCACTCCATATCAGTATATTAGGATGCTTTCTGAAGCATCATGTCACACTGAAGACTGTTGTTATGGATCCTGAATAATTCATGTAAATGTAATGACACACAAGAGATGACTGACTTTTTGCTGTATTTGAATCAAGTAAATGTCTCCTTGTTGCATCATAATCCAGTTTGTTGCCATAAGGTCTGGGACAAAATTGCAGGCTGACAGCAATCCTGATCATTCTGACTCAGTAATGTAATGTGTTTTTTTTTATATAATATTAATTATTTGTAGCTTGAAGGATTCAAAACTCTTCCCGAAAAGCATGCCCACTCCCGAGACGCTTTTTCATTTGGGGTGATGGTGGAGACCCTTCTTCCACTGCTGACGGGACATGGTTAGTAACACTCCTAATTCACCAGATGCATTTAAAGCAGGCTGAGTGTCTCAGATTCATCATGTTGTTGCAGCTGCTAAGCCTTTACTGCTCAGACATTGTGACATAGTTGTTAATGGACTAACAACTATGTTTTAAAAACAATTTAGCATGCCAGAGGCTCTTTAAAGATGGGTTTTCCATTCTATAATGCCCTCATGTTCAAAGAACAAATTGATCCACTTGAGCAATGCAATGATGATGATGCAATGGTTTGGCATGTATTTTGGAGCAGAGTTTTACTAAAAACATGTGCGCTGTTTTTTTTACTTTCTTTTAGTCTCACATACTAAATTGTAATGTTTTTCCATTCCCTCCTTTTATTTGGTCATGTCTGCTCCCATCTTTGTAACCTTCACCCGAACGTTCTGTCTCAGTCTCAGATGATTTGTTGGTGAGTCTAAAGAACATGCTGCAGGCCAGCCTGTTGACCCCTGACCACAAGTCTCGTCCATCTCTTAGCACTCTGCTGACTCACAACTTCTTCAGGTTTGCTCTTCAAAAATATGCTATTAAATATGTATGCATTATTGTTGTTCATTGAAAGGTGTCCTTTGAAAATCAACTTTGAACTGAAAATTCTGCTTTGCCATAATGGTATTCATACGTTTGAAATTGTAATGAAGTTTCAATGTATTACTTTTTAACAGTTAATTTTGGCCAAATAAATGGAGACAATTTACAGTGCATCCCGAAAGTATTCGTAGCGCTTTACCTTTTCCACATATTTTCATGTTTATAGCCTTATTTCAAAATGGATTAAATTCATTTATTTCCTCAATTCTACACACAATAATGACAATGTGAAAAAAAAAATTCTGAAATTGTTGCAAATTTATTTGTACATAAGTATTCACAGCCTTTGCTTAATACTTTGTTAATGCACCTTTGGCAGCAATTACATCCTCAAGTCTTTTTGAATATGATGCCACAAGCTTGGCACACCTGTCTTTGGGAATTTTTGGCCATTCCTCTTTGCAGTACCTCTCAAGCTCTATCAGGTTGGATGGGAAGCGGCGGTGTACAGCCATTTTCAGATCTCTCCAAAGATGTTCAATAGGATTTAGGTCTGGGCTCTGGCTGGGACACTCAAGGACATTCGTCAAGTTCACTCCATTGATATTTTGGCAGTGTGCTTTAGGTCATTGTCCTGCTGGAAGATGAACCGTCACCCTAGTCCAGGGTCAAGAGCACTCTGAAGCAGGATTTCATTCAGGATGTCTCTGTACATTGCTGCATTCATCTTTCCCTCTATCCTGACTAGTTTTCCAGTCCCTGCTGCTAAAAAACATCCCCACAGCATGATGCTGCCACCACCATGCTTCACTGTAGGGCTGGTATTAGCCTGGTGATGAGCGGTGCCTGGTTTTCTCCAAACATAATGCCTGGTATTCACTCCAAAGAGTTCAGTTTTAGTCTCATCAGACCGGAGAATTTAGTTTCTTATGGTCTGAGAGTCCTTCAGATGCCTTTTGGCAAATTCCTGGCGTGGAGTGGCTTCCGTCTTGCCACTCTACCATACAGGCCTGATTGGTGGATTGCTGCAAGATGGTTGTCCTTCTGTAAGGTTCTCCTCTCTCCACAGAAGAACGCTGGAGCACAGACAGAGTGACCATCGGGTTATTGATCACCTCCCTGACTAAAGTCCTTCTCCCCCGATCACTCATCTTGGATGGCCGGCCAGCTCTAGGAAGAGTCCTGGTGGTTCCAAACATTTTCCACTTATGGATGATGGAGGCCACTGTGCTCATTGGAGCACTACGGACAATTCCTTTGTCTTCATGCTTGGTTTGTGCTTTGACATGCACTGTCAACCCTGGGACCTTATTTAGACAGCCTTTTCAAATCATCTCCAATCAACTGAATTTACCACAGGTGAACTCCAATTAAGCTGCTGAAACATCTCAAGAATGATCAGTGGAAACAGAATGTACCTGAGCTCAATTTAGAGCTTCACGGCAAAGGCTGTGAATACTTCTGTACATGTGATTTTTCAGGTTTTTTAATTTAACACATTTTAACAATTTCAAAAAATCTTTTTTTTTCAGATTGTCATTATGGGGTATTGTGTGTAGAATATTGAGGAAATAAATAAATTTAATCCATTATGGAATAAGGCTGTAACATAAAAAATGTGGAAAAAGTAAAGCACTATCAATACTTTCCTGATGTACTGTATGTTAATGATAGTTGATTGTTACACTTCATTTTGATGGTCCTCTTTGTTGAGTATAGGCATGTGCACGCAATATATATATATATATATATATATATATATATATATATATATATATATATATATATATATATATATATATAGTTTAGGTTGTCTGTTCACTTTATCCATGGCATTTACTTCTGAACTGTTACGGTGCATGCCTATAAGTAACTTTTCAACTATATGTCAACCAATTCTCACAGGACTCTCGGTAGACATTTAGGCTGGTGTTAATATATTAAAATAACATGCACTTGCAAAGTTACTTGCAGCCAGTAGATGGTCTGTTGCGGGACCATCAAAATGAAGTGTTAGCTGATATTAAACCAGACAGTCCTCTTACACACTAATGACAGCTACTTGACATGCAAAGTTGCAAGCAAATTAATATTAGTAGTATATGATTAGGATGATTTGTAAATATTTAAAATAATTAAATTCTTACAGAAATGACTTCTTAGATATCATGAATTTTCTGAAGAGTCTGACCCTCAAAAACGAGGAGGAGAAGAATGAATTCTTCAAGTAAGTCTCCCCCTCAAATGCACTATTTTATTACTCTGGAAGTGTGACGTGGACTAAATAGCTGCTTGTCTCTGCAGGTTTCTCTTGGACCGGGTACAGAACCTCCCAGAGGAGTTAATTGCTACACGTCTGGCTTCTAAACTGCTCAATTCTTTGGTTTTTGCTGAGCCCATGGCTGTAAAAAGCTTTCTTCCTCACCTTTTGCGGCCCAAGCAAGGTAGAAGCAGCCAGTAAAGATCCTTAAAGTTTACCCAGGTGTGAATAGTAGTTTGATGCAAAGTGTTTGTTTTGTGATGTACAGACTCGAGTGTGAGCGCTGGGGAGGAGTGTCTCCTGTCTTTGTCTCTGTACCGGAGATATGTGGTTCCTCATCTCCTTAAGCTCTACAAGGTGAACGAGGAGCATGTCAGGATTGTGCTTCTCTCCCACATTCACGTCTACGCTGAATTCTTTCCTCATGAAGAACTCAAAAAACAGATTCTTCCTCAGGTAACTCGACTGCTTGGTAATCTTTCGATAATGGGTGAATAAATGTGACAATTCATTGTCCTGTGGTAACCCCTGATAAAGAAGGCAAATACGCCAGAGTGAAAGTGATTGAATCCCGGATGTTTTTACGTTGATACTATATTTCCACTGTGATAGTGATTTCTCACACTCTTGTCATGCAGGTTTTGTTGGGAATGCGAGACACAAATGACTCTCTTGTTGCAATGACACTACAGAGCTTGGCTGTGCTCGTCCCTTTGCTCGGTGCACAAGTGGTTGTTGGTGGAGAAAGAACCAAAGTTTTTAAACGGACCACACCAAACTTCACCAAGTCCACCGAAGTCACTCCAGAGAGTAAGACATGTCTGCTAATGCACTTATATTAACATGCTAATCAAAACATGCACACCTTCTCTGTGTTTTGCTAAAGGAGATCACTTATTTACTTTAAATGCACCTGTATTTTGGCAGGTTTAGCCATTCTTTTCTTCCTATTGTAAAAATCATTCAGGCTGCAAGAGCTGACTGAGAAATTGCACAATTTCTGTAGCACCGTGGTGCTGCGAGACACGACGTCATTCCACTGAATGTCCACACATGTAGAGGAATGAAAATAAAGCCCTATAGCCAGATTACTGTAGATCAGTAAAGACTTGCTGATGGTCCCTTTTCACAAGACTGTTATGACTCATATAACGGTCATCATAATCTTAAACCCTGACATTTTTGAATATTTCGATTTTTTTTTTTTTTTTTTTTTTTTTTTTTTTTTTTTTTTTTTTTTTTATTATTATTATTATTTTTATTTATTTATTTATTTATTTTTATAAACGTATGAACATTTATATGCATTTATTAATGCATTAAATCATTTTGTGTCAAATTACAAAAAACTAATTACTGCTTATGCGAGGTGTTTCTAATAGAGCTGATATATATATTTTTTTTTTATATAATAATTTTTTTCGGGGTGTTCACCTTTAATTGATAGGACAGTAGAGAGTATTGACAGGAAAGTGTGGGGAGCAGAGAGAGGGGAAGGATTGGCTTAGGACTACGAGGCGAGAATCGAACTCGGGTCACCGTGAGCACCGCAGTGCATATGTCAAAGCACTAACCCCTACACCACTGGCGCCGGCTATTGGGCTGATTTGACGTTATTTTCTCCTCTGGCTGCCATCATCAGTCTCAGTTTTTTTTTTTTTTTTTTTTTTTTCGAGGAATCGCGGAATTGTTCTTTTATTATTTCAGCAAATAGGATTGTAATAAATTTTGTAATTATTTATAAATAAAATAATAAATTATTTGTTGTGCTTTCCCATTCACTGCGCTTTAAGTTTACCCAACCATGACGCTTTCCGCTACTGAGAAACCCAGAAATGTGAAAAGGGTCTTTGCTTTAGTTAAATTGAAACGCTTGAGATGAACAGTTGGTCAGATTGATCGTTTTGACGACACTGCTGTGTCAGTAGTTTGTACATAAATGACATCCATTCATAGTCTTTTCATAAACTTAAACCTAAAATGAAATAAAAAATTGTGATGAATGACATTGATTACAACAATATACCTGTCAAAGGGATAGTTCACCTAAAATGACCTCATTGTTTATACTTCCTTGTGTCGTCTTTTAAACACAAAAGAGGATATTTTGAAGAAGATTTTGGTTGCTGGCATCCATCAACTTGCATAGTAGAAAAACAAATACTATACGTGTCAATGGGTGTTACCTACCCTCATTTTTCTAAATATCAAAAGATTGTGTTCAACAGAAGAAACTCAATTAGGTTTTGAACCAGTGCAGTGAGTAAATGATGACAATTTTCAGTTTTTGTGTGAACTTTTCCTTTAATATTTTAGGTTAATATTTACTATTTGGCAACTGTGGTGCAGCGGTTAGCACTGTTGCCTTACAGCAAAATGGTCACTGGTTCGAGCCCCGGCTGAGCCAGTTGATATTTTTGTGTGGAGTTTGCATGATCTCTCTGTGTTGGTGTGGGTTTCCTCCGGGTTTCCTAGTGTATGTGTGTATGTCCTGGTCCTCCAGATTTGGGGTTGAGCGTTGGGCTAACAACCCACCTCATAAAAACTAGATGTTACGAAACACCAATATAGTGCGGCTTAATATCAACTTGGATAAACAAATGGCCCTGGAAGAAGTAATTTAATTACTATTTAAACACTTTAAAGTTGCATTAAAGTGTTCAAAAAACTTCTGAGCGCTAATGTACTTGTATATGCACATTTATAATGTAACTTTTTTTTTTTGTCTTCTCTGAAGCATCACCTGTGCATATCGTTGGGTCATCACATCCACATATCTCACAACCGCCAAAGGTCCTGAATCTGTTCTCCAAAGGCTCAGAGGACCAAAAGGTGGTTCTAGACAATATGTACGCCTTCCAAGCAGCTGAAAAGACCACATCTGAGCACATTTCAGAAAGGACGGGTATGTCAAAAAACATAGTTCTCTACTGCTTCATCTCTTTGTGAAGTTTATTTATGAACTAGTTTTGAGAGGATCACATGATTGACCATGACTGGACCCTCATTAACTATCACATGATTCTCCATTCTCCCAAGTCACTATAAACAACCAAAGTCTTCCTATCACACTTCTCTTTGTCTTGAAGAATCCCTCCTTCCTCCCCTTCTTTCTAGATTGAATGGCATGGCAGCCCAGTGGTCAGCACTGTTGTGTCACAGCTAGAACATCGACTGGCCTAGTAAAGATTAGAACCAGTGAAGTTTCTGTGTGGATTTTACATGCTCGCGTGGGTTTTCCCTGGGTTCCTCCCACTGACCAAAGACAAGTAAATCAGTGCTTCCCACAGGTTTGAAATATACTTGCGGTGGGAGCCGGATTGAAACACACCATTTACTCATACATGCGACAAACAAAAATAATGTGATTTCTCTAACTTTTATGCTGTTTAGGAGCCATGTGCACTCATTGACAGGCTGCTCTCTCTCCCTTTCTAAAGTTGCTTTATTGGCATGACATTTATAATGTCATGCCAATAAAGCATAATATAGTACAGTATTGCCAAAGCATTTTAGACATGTATGAAGTATGTAATATATTAGCATCATTAAATTGATAAAATATAGCAAATGAGAAATAACAGAAAATAGGAATAAAATAGACATTATTGCTAAAAATTATGATAATTACAAGAATAATAAGTGTAGATTATTTAAATTAGTCGATTAGCCATTTCTAATGGTGTACAAAAATTTTGCAGCCAGTATATTTTGTTCTCTCCGAGTATATAGTAAAGTTTATCTGAGTCGTTTATTCACTGATTAATCATTTAATGTTTCTCTTGTGGCTGTGTGAGAAGGAAATGCAAAAACTCATACAAATAACGGCGACTTTAGAAAGCGAAAGTAAAACCCAATTCCCGGGCATTTTAGGAGATTCAGAAACTACGGTCGGATGCATTTTGGTGCAAAAGGCGCGTCTCTGTGTGTCTGCAGAGCACGTGAGATTGTGCGAGTGTTGACAGTTCTCGCGCACAGAGAACCAGCAGTAGGAAACGTGCAGAGCGAGAGAAGATTTTCCACTGGTAATCGATTACGAATGTTTGGCTTTCTTGGATGGATAAAAAAAAAAAAAGAGTAAAAGGATGATGATAATAATAGTATTATTCATGTGTCACCACCAAATATACTTGGGCGGCCATTAATATACCTGGGTGGCCCACTCAGGTAAAGTCTATGTGTGGAAAGCACTGTAAATTGACTAAACCAAATCGGCACCATAGTCAAGTTCTTAGCCAACATTATTTTTCCCTCATAAAGCAATTCACCATTAGCCACAAATAAGCAGGGGAGTTCTTGAGATCTACCTGAACTCAATCTCCCCTCTCACCCTACAAATGGGAGAGAGTCCAGAGCTTGAGGATCTCATGAGCTCAGGGCTCTCTCCCGGGACAGCATGCCAAACACGCTTTATAATCAATCATCAGCTAAGTGTGAACTCTTGAATGTGTCTTTAAATAGAAAGAATTTATGTGCAACTCTTTCTAAATCAAGTGTTCTCTCCAGTATTTAGCAGCGAGATGTCCTTCCCTTTAAATGGGTACAGAATGGGCACACAAGCTGAGCAGAGCAGGAAAAGTAACGGAGAGGTGAGACCTGATGAAGACTGGCCTAACTGGAGTGACACGGAGGAGACGGAGAAAGACAAGAGTCATTCAGTCCAGATCAGCATTCAGTCAGTGGACATCCCAGATCAGAGAAACTCCACTATACAAGCTCACAAAGAGGATGATGGTGAGGAACCCTGGGATGATTTTGAGGACTCTGAAGTGACCTCGGACCAGTCGCCCTTCACTCATTTGCCAGTCTCTGTACCAAAGATGTCATCAGAAAGCACTGCATTATCACTGTCTGAACATAGCGCTGGACCTCTAAGGCCATCAGAAGCACTCAGATTGAACCCTAGCATGAAAAGCGCTTCAGATCACAACCATATGTCCTCATGGGACACTGGCTGGAACCAGGAAGCGAACGCCCTCAAACCCAACAAAACAAGCTTATCATCAGAGGCCAAGCCAAAAAGCACAATCAGAAGCCCTGCAGCTGGAAGTCTCGGCGAGGAGTTCACCATCGCGGTGAAGAAGAAGCTTGAACCAGACCCAGAACTAGACTTCTTTGCAGACATGATCCCAGATATAAAGCTGTCTTCCTCATCTCTTCTGCTCCCTGTGGAGAGCTCAGCCAGTGAAGACGTCATGGGACACTTAACATCAGATCCATCCATAGATACACTGAGCCTCACTGCCAAGTTTGCTGCAGCTGAAATGACTGAGGTAAGTTGAACTGTGTTATTCAGCATCGATTTAAAGGTATAGTTCACCCACAAGTGAACATTCCAGGGTTTCCATTGTCTGAAAAAAACTTTTAATGACCTAAAAGCTTGATTGTCATGAGCTATAATGAATAGAAAAACAGGCAGCTGTTGTGTTGAGCAGTCCATCAAGAATTTTGTTTCTGCAATCAATAAATTTAACACCAATTTTTTTTTTAATTACACCAATTTAAAGCTTGTAATTATTTTTTAAACTGCTGTAGATTTTGGCCAGCCAGGACATCGTTTAAATTCCTGCTGCACCATCTGCATTGTTTTATATTAAACTACAGTGTATTCAGATATAGTAAGAGCTCATCTGCATAGGCAAAAAATGTGATTTAAAAAGAAGGTATAGCAAAAAAAATACATTGATAAATTAATTTATTCATTTTTCTTCGGCTTAGTCCCTTTATTCATCAGGGGTCGCCACCGCAGAATGAACCACCAACTTATCCAGCATATGTTTTACACAGTGGATGCCATTCCAGCTGCAACCCAGTACTGGGAAACATTTTGATAATGGGAAGTCGAATTTAAAATGACAAATCCCCGATATTCCATAAAATGAACTATATAAAATTCCATGACTTTGAAATGTCTGAATTAGACTTTTTACCCTGACATTCTGTCATCATTAACTCACATTTCACTTGTTCAAAAAAAAGAAAAATATTTTTAAAAATTCATTGACATTAGGGTTGGGCAATTTGGTCTAAAATCAAAATCTCGAAAACATTTTAACTCCATTAAGATTAACGAACGATCATTTAATTTATTTATTTTGTTTTTGCCTTTCATACTTCACTGACAAGTTTTGTACAGTAAATACGCTCGCATATTTCAAGTGAGAGATTTTTAAATGTAGGGTGCATTGTTTGATTCTAAAAGAATTGAAGTAAACACACACACACTATCTATTATCTATGATTCTTTATTGAACATCAACACTAAACAAATGAATGTGATGTGTAGTTAGAGAGGTGCGTGGGTATGTGAAGGCTGCGCCGGACCGTATGCGTGCGCCTGGCAGAAGTATAATGTCAGAATAGTATAGCAAGTATAAATCATAAAATAAGTATAAATTAACCTTAACATATCGGCGTCACAGGACTCCACAGTTGGTAGGGAAAGTAATTGAAAAAATTTACCTTGAAAATTGATTAACGGATCTGAATGTCGATTAATAGGATCTGTAATTTCCGATTAATTACCTAGCCCTAATTGATGTCCACAGTAATAAATTTTTTCCTACAATGGGTCCACAAAGTCAATGGATCCCAGCAACCAGCATTCTTCAAAATTTCTTATATTGTGAAAAGAAAATCATAAAGGTTTAAAACAAAGTCCCTTCAAGGTGAGTCATTTCACTTTTCGGCCATCTTTGAAACACCTCTCAGGCAGTATGCTTGGGCATTCTGTCTGAATGGGGAAACATCAAATTAGGAATCATCAATAAAATGAAACAACAACTGTCCCTTTAGTTTCATTTCTAAACATCCAAATCACTCAAAATCTGCAGAAACTCACGTCTGGTCCAAGCCCCTCCCCCGTAGTATTGTCAGTCTATAGCGATCGATGATTGGCTCCTGTACTAAAAGGCAGGGCTTTATTCACCATTACACTTTTCTCCATTTAAAAAGATTACTAGTGACATGTCTTGTGTATTCTATAGTTTTTGTTTAAAACCAGATAAGGAAGAGGTTAGTTTTAAGGATGAGGTTAGTTTTATTTCTGGGTGAGCTCTTCCTTTAAGCAGGGATGCTCAACCCTGTTCCTGGAGATCTAGCTTAGATCCAGTTTAGCTCTAACCCTGATCAAACACAGCTAAACCAACTAAGTAGGATCTGAAGGAGCGCTTGGTAATTAGAGACAGGAGTGTTTGATCAACGTTACAGCTAAACTGCAGGAAGATAAATCTCCAGGAACAGGATTGGGCACCCTTGCCCTAGACCTTAAGGTGAAGTCAGACTTATTGCTGTTCAGTGAAAAACAAAAAAAAGAATTAAACATTAGCCTTTACATGGGCACAGGCACGGTGGCTAAGTGGTTAGCACTGTCACCTGGAATAGTTGGCGGTTCATTCCGCTGTGACGACCCCTGATAAATAAGGGACTAAGCCAAAGGAAAATGAATGTATATTTTGTAGAAACCTGCTTGGCTTAAGAGCGATTTCAATGCAAGTGGTGCATCATACAGTATCTCCACAAAATGTGCAATAAGACCTGGTCTCGACTAGAGATGGAACGATTATAGATTTTGGTTGTATGATTATAGTCTGAGAAATAATCACGGTTTCACGATTATTATGCAGTCAATTTCAAAACGCTACTTTTACAACAAAAAAAAATTGCATAAATACTCCTCATATTTTAAGTGTTATTTACTGATGCTCAGTAGCTAATTAATACAGCACAAAATAATAATAAAAACAAACAATAGTCAATTTTTTACTTAAAAATAAGTGAGTTTTTGGCATTTAAACAGTTAATAATTTTACACTGAATATAAATGACAGAACAATGAATGAATGCAGTTTTTCTCAGTCGCTTTGGCACATTTCTCAAATCAGAATTGAAATTTGCAGAACAGTAAGTGCGTTTCTCAAAACAACACACTCAAATAACAAAAGACCATGCATTACCTGCAAAAGCCAGTCTCCTGCTCAAAATCCTTAGTTCATTTCTCAAAATTCAATTCAATTCAATTCACCTTTATTTGTATAGCGCTTATACAATGTAGATTGTGTCAAAGCAGCTTCACATAAAAGGTCACAGTAAATAGGAACAGTGTAGTTCAGTTTGTAGTGTTTAAGTTCAGTTCAGTTTAGCTCAGTTCAGTGTGGTTTAATAATCCCTACTGAGAGTCGAAATATTGAAGAGCAAATCCAACGATGCGCAGCTCTACAGATCCTGAACCATGCAAGCCAGTGGCGACAGCGGAGAGGGAAAAAAAAACTTCACTAAAGGCGGAAGTGAAGAAAAAAAACCTTGAGAGAAACCAGGCTCAGTTGGGCACGACCATTTTAATTTCTCCGCTGGCCAAACGTCTTGTGCAGAGCTGCAGTCTCAGTGGCGGAGGCTGGAAGCTGGCCTCAGCGAAGACTCGTCTGTCTCTGGAGCGTCATAGGAAACAGTCTCATGTTCTCCACTCTTCCATGACCATTGCAGTAGTTGTTCAGGATTCGGCCAGGTCCAGGATATGGAAACCTTGGGATCATCTCGTCGTTGGTCTTGGATCGAATCAGTGACTCTGCATAGTCTGAGGGCCTCGGGAAGAGTATCCCCAGGTGGAAATGGAGAATAAAGAAAATAATTAGCGTAGCTGATGTTCACAGTGTATATCAGCAAGATGCATAACCTGTGTGGAAGCCCCCTAAGTGGTGCACTAGGTGTATACTGAACAGATAGGTCTTTAATCTAGTTTTGAATTGGGAGAGTGTGTCTGAGCCTCGGACGTTATCAGGAAGGCTATTCCAGAGTTTAGGAGCTATAGATGAGAAGGCTCGACCTCCTTTACTCGACTTTGCTATTCTAGGTACTACCAGAAGTCCTGAGTTTTGAGATCTTAAAGAGCGAGTTGGATTGTAGCGAGACAGAAGATTGGTTAGATAAGCAGGAGCTAGATTATTTAGAGCTTTATATGTAAGAAGCAATATTTTAAATTCAATACGAAACTTAACAGGCAGCCAGTGTAAGGAGGATAAAATTGGGGTGATGTGATCAAATTTTCTAGACCTGGTTAGAACTCTGGCAGCTGCATTTTGTACTAATTGAAGTTTGTTAATAGAGGATGCTGGGCAGCCAGCAAACAGTGCATTACAGTAGTCCAGCCTAGAAGTCATAAAAGCATGGACTAGCTTTTCTGCATCTGAGATGGATAGCATACTTCGTAACTTAGCTATATTTCTCAGATGAAAGAAAGCAGTTTTTGTGACATGGGAAATATGATTTTTAAAAGTTAAGTTGCTGTCTAATATGACACCCAGATCTTTTATAGTAGAACTAACGCTAACTTTGTATCCCTCTAATTGTAGGTCGAGTTTTGAGATCTGCTGTGTACAGGATTTAGGCCCAATAAGTAATAATTCTGTTTTGTCTGAGTTTAAGAGAAGATAATTGTTGGTCATCCAGTCTTTAACATCTTTAATACACTCAGTTAGCTTGGACAGATTAGACGTCTCGTCAGGTTTAGTTGAAATATATAATTGAGTATCATCTGCATAGCAGTGAAAGCTGATCCCATGTCTTCTAATAATGTCTCCCAGGGGTAGCATGTATATTGTAAACAGTAAAGGGCCTAAAACTGATCCTTGAGGCACCCCGTATTTTACTGGGCTGATTTGTGAAGGCTGTCCATTTATATTTACAAACTGGTAACGGTCAGATAAGTATGACTTAAACCATTGTAGGGCCTGTCCCTGGACACCTGTAGACTTTAAGCGATTAATAAGGATACCATGGTCAATGGTGTCAAATGCCGCACTAAGATCGAGTAGAACTAATAGCGAGATGCACCCTTGGTCAGCAGCTAAGAGTAAATCGTTGGTTATTTTCACTAATGCAGTTTCTGTACTGTGATGAGCTCTGAAACCTGACTGAAACACTTCAAAAACATTGTTGGTCTGCAGAAAGGAGCATAATTGAGCAGAAACAACTTTTTCTAGTATTTTAGATATAAATGGAAGGTTTGAAATAGGCCTATAATTAGCTAAGTTGCTGGGTTCCAGTTGTGGTTTCTTAATAATAGGTTTAATAACAGCTAACTTGTAGGGATTTGGAACATGGCCTAAAGATAAAGAAGAGTTGATAATGTTAAGAAGAGGTTCTCCTATAACAGGTAGCAATTCTTTCAGTAACTTTGTTGGAATTGGGTCCAATATACACGTAGCTAATTTAGAGCTATTTATAATTTTGTCTAGCTCTTCCTGTTCTATGATTTTAAAGCACTGTAGGTTATTTAGATTCAGAGACGTGTTTACTGGATCTGAAGTATAAGGCGGTGCAGAAAGTTTAATATCTCCTATTTTCTGTCTAAAGCCTTCTATTTTATCACTGAAAAAATTCATGAAGTCATCACTACTAATTTGCGGTGGAACGTTTTGTTCCAAAGATGACCGATTATTTGTTAATGTAGCGATGGTGTTAAATAAGAATCTAGGATTGTTTTGATTATTTTCTATCAGTTTGCGGAGGTGCTCAGCCCTGGCAGATTTTAAAGCCCTCCTATAGCTGGACATACTGTCTTTGTATGCAATTCTAAAGACTTCTAAATTAGTTTTTTTCCATTTACGTTCCAGGGCACGGGCTGCTGTTTTGAGAGCGCGGGTATGACTATTATACCATGGTGTAGTTTTATTCTCTCTAGCCTTTTTTAGTTTGATGGGTGCCACAGTATTTAAAGTGCTAGTAAAGATGGCATCCATACTGCTGGTTACTACATCAAGGTCATTTGCGTTTGCAGGTGCATTTCGAAGTAGAGAAAGATCAGGTAAGTTATTTATAAATTCATCTTTAGTGGATGGAACAATAGTTCTACTAGGACGATATATCGGAGCGGATCTGCTAATTTCAGGTAAACACAGCTTATATAGTAAGAGGTAGTGGTCTGTAATATCATCACTTTGTGGTATAATGTCTACATCAGTGACCTCAATTCCATAAGACAGAATTAGATCTAGTGTATGCTTTAGGCGATGAGTTGGACCAATAACATTTTGCTTTATTCCTAGTGAGACCAGCAAGTCCGTAAACGCGAGCCCTAATGTGTCGTTAGCGTCATCTATGTGGATGTTAAAGTCTCCTACAATTAGTATTTTATCAGTTTTAACTAGTAAGTCAGAGATAAAATCAGAAAACTCTTTTAGAAAATTGACATAGGGTCCTGGAGGTCTATATATGGTGATTAGAGCGAGAGATAACATAGGTTTTTGCATAGTGTTTGGAAGGACAACATTAAGCGCTAGTACTTCAAAGGAGCTAAACATAAGTCCGTTTCTCTGATTAACATTAAGAATATCACTAAAGATTGACGCGACTCCACCACCACGACCAGTTTGACGAGCCTCATGTTTATATAAGAATCCTGGAGGAGTTGCCTCATTTAAACTAATATAGTCATTTTGTTTCAGCCAGGTTTCAGTAAGACAGAGTGCATTAAGATTGTTATCTGTTATTATTTCATTTATGATAAGTGCTTTAGGTGCTAGTGACCTGATGTTTAGGAGACCAAGCTTCATGAAATTTGTATTTTCACTTTTTAGTGTTTTTTCTGGTTTAATTCTTAATAGATTATTTTTGGAGCACACAGTACGTTTGTTTCTTGATCTAATAATACGAGGAACAGACACAGTCTCTATGTGGTTAGTTAGGTATGCATTACTGTTATTTATGTGGGACGAATAGGAGTCTGTGTGGCTAAAATGTGAATTTTGTGAATTTTTACTTACTAGTCAGATAGAGCGAAGTATTCTGGTGATGTTGTCCGACAGGAGTTCAGCTCCAGCTCGACTGGGGTGCAGCCCATCAGCGCGGAAAAGCCTAGGACGCTCCCAGAAAAGATTCCAGTTATTGGCAAAGAGCAATTTCTGTTCTTCACACCATGTTAATAGCCATTCATTCAGAGCAAAAAGTCTACTGAACCTTTCATTTCCTCGGCGGTAGGTAGGAAGCGGTCCAGAAACGATGATCTGCGTGGCGGGCGAAAACTACATTTCTGTGTCAATGAATGTGTCATTGTCGTCAGAATGACGAGTCCTGCTGTCATTGTGTACAGATAAGACAGTCAAATCACTTAGTCATTTTGTCAATATAACAGTGTGTTCTAGAGGGCTGTTCTGATGTAAACTATGGCTAATTTTATTTACTTATTTAGTTTTTGCTGTTTGTACTGTAATTTGTTGACAGATCATGACATTTATACAGAAATAAAAAGACAGCACTGCATAGCACAAAGAAAAAACAATCAAAAGTAGAAATGTGAACAGGAATCTCCTTTCAGATGCACCTTTATTGGAAAAATGTACCAATTGTAGACAGATTTAGAAAAAAAAAGTCTACTGGAAATGTGTAGAAAAATGCATTATGACAATATTGTGACATATTGTTCAGCCATTTTTTCATGTGAGGACTTATGCCATATACAAAGGATTAAATGTTATGGGGTGAGACTATTCCACAGAGACCAGAATAATCCATTTTGATCAACATGACATAAGCAATTGATAATGTAGGAAGCAGCAGAGAATGGCACAGAACCATTTGCATGGAGGTACAAAAGCATTCGCAACTTGCTCGTAGTAATGAGAAACTGCTTTTCTGATATGCACTTCTGACACAATGATGTGAAGATTGAACAGGGAGTTTTGAGAAATTCAAATGTGATCTGAGAAATGGACCAAAGTCACTGAGAAAAACTGTACTTAAATAAATAGTATTTGTCTAATGTAAATTTACGCTACATATTGGCCAAGTATTTCCCTTTTGAAAAGAACAAATGTAGTGGATGGCGGCTGAACCTCTGTTTGAAAGCCACTTTTGATCAACTAGATTACAAAATTGTTTGATATTTTCTTTTTTCTGTTTGGAGTACAAATGTGTATATGCCATACAAAGTATGAAGCTGACCGGTCTAGTTCTTGTCATGTGACTTGCAATGCGCTCGCAGCATTTGTTCAACTAGGTGAGCTTGGATAGCGTGAGCATATCGTGCCTCTTGTGCGCGTGTGCACATTGCTGCCAATATGCGGGGACAAGCTGTGCGCCTCCATAGGAAATAACAAACTTTGCGCTTATATAAAGACGGGATATGTGAACGGCCCCTAGTTAATAGCCTCAGTCATAGTTAAAAGCAGCCTTTAACCCAGTGTGCGTGCATATTAGCCTCAGTGTACAAGCATGGAACTTTAAATTAGTCCACTGTTGGCGTAACTTTTAGTTGCAGCAGTTCCGTGCAGAAACAGGGTGTTGAGAAGCCTGTAATTCGTCATGATTAATTAGTTGTTAATCGCGGTTAATGGTGAAATCGCTTAATCGTTGCATCCCTAATTCCAAGCAATTGTTTTGAGGAATAAAAGCCCACAGTCAATAATAAAACGATTGTCAATAATCTTTTTTTCAAATCTAGCATTTAGCTGGATCCTGATAAGCATTTAAAATGATTTGTCACAGTTAACTCTGGCTCTCTTTTTTAGTATTTACTTGTGGTATTGTGAACTTTTTCCAGGCAGACCTTTAAAAAAAAGAAGCTTGCATCTCTCCGAATTTCTATTGAATTGTACCAATACGATGACTTCAAAATATCCTAAAGGTTTACTATTTCATATCGAACAGGTGTTGAGCCAATGATCTAGCCATGATGTCAAATGTGAATGCGCCTTTACAGTTGTTGAAACTTATGCAAACCACAAATATTGAATCATGGGCTGAACACTTGTTTTCACAGACTGAGGCAGAAGGCTGGGGTGATGACCTCAACTGGGAAGATGAGAACGCTTGGTGATCACTTCTACAGAAAGCCATATGAGAGATCCCCATATAAAAACACTGCGTATGCCATCATGACATTATCACTAAAGGCCAGTCAAGTATACCACAACTGATGTAAAAATAAAGAACTATGGTTTAAAATAGTTATGCGTATTCAGGTTATCCCACCAGTTTACCTTCACCACAGAACTTGTTTTACTGTAAAAATACAATTCTGTGTAGTTTATTAAGATAGCATGATGGACCTCACTATGCCAAATTCTATTAAGAATCTTCAGTCATGTTGCACATAACCACGAAATAGACCCACATTTAATGTCAATTATTTGTGCCATAGAGCTTTTACGTTCAGCGAGCCTTAGAGGACTGAGAGCGTCAACTCTCAGAAGAAATATATAGACTCTAATTTGTGTTCACTAGAGGTGACCCTGACTTAATTTATTTGTATTATCAGCTGCTGATGAAATAAAATGGTTTTATGGTATCTGACCTGCTTTGCTTCATTACTGTATGTGTAGCACGGGGTATCTGCGGGGTCTTAAATTTACTCAAATATTGTGTTGGAGGTCTTAAATCTTTTTTGAACAGGTCTTCAGTTTCCTTTGTTCGTGTATAGCTACCCAATCTGGCCAAGACTCATACAATCACTAACCATCCATCTCAGTAAAGCTTTAAGAATGTAATTTTAACTCTATTTACCATCATGTTTTAATTATTTGCCTTATAATAACACGTGTTTAAAAGTTCTCTATGTATTTACTGCTGAAGAAGCTGACCTGGACAGACTGTTGTGCATACATTTAGTTTATTATAGATTTTAAAACCTTTTTCTTAAAAATAAAGATTATTTTGGGAAAAAGTGTACAACTAGAGTTTGATTATTTTGACAATATTCAAGGATTTTAATCAGAATTAACAAAAATATTATAAGCATTTATTAAATTATTCAAAAAAAAGTTTGATAGGGAAAATAAAAATCTTTTATAACTGGGCAATTCGAAAAACTGTATGAGTCTAAAATTTGATTCATAATAGTCTTGGGTCTTAAATTTAATTTGCTGAAACCCTGGTAGAAGTTTGTGATCTTATGAAACACTCTTTACTCTAGCACAAACAGTTCCTTTGTATAATTAGCACGTGTTGTGTGTATTGCCTTGATGAATCCCTCCTATGTGGTAAGTCGTTTTGGACAAAATATTCTGCTTAAGTACTAAATGTAAATATATTATGATTAAAAGTAAATAAATCAGTCTTCCACTGAGCAAGAGACAGTTCACCCAAAAAAGAAAATCATTTACTTCCACTTATTCCGAACCTGTATGAGTTTCTTTATATCTTGAACACAAGATATAATAAAGAATGTTAAAAAAAACAACAGCAGCCATTTACTTCCACAGATTTTGTTCTGTTCCTACTATAGAAGTCAATGGCTCCTTTTGCTTTGTGTTTAACAGATGAAATTCATAACCGTTTGATTAGGAGTACAAGGAAATTTTCATTGCACTGATAGACACCAATAGAACCCAGCAGAGATGTCTGTGAGCGATTTAGGGTCAGTGTTAGCCTCGTCTGGGTTTATTTTCAGCATCTGTACACATTCAATCACTGTTTGCGGGCTTGTGGGATGTCTTGACTGTTTGGCATCATTTTCCAACAAACTCTGACAGACAGCAGTAACTGCCAGATTAGATCAGTGCAGCATCAACTAGCATTTACAATATTTAAAATATAACTTCCAGTAGTAACTGTAATATTGAAATGAATTATAATAATCTTCTATTTAGTGCTGTGTACAACAAATCAAGACAAGGTCATACTATACGTCATGTCATCATGAAATAGTCAACTTTTTTCAGAAATCCATTTTAAGATTCTTACTGTGAATGATTTATTCATATACTCACCGGCCACTTTATTAGGTACACCTTACTAGTACCGGATTGGACCCCTTTTTGCCTTCAGAACTGCTTTAATCCTTTAGGGCATAGATTCAACAAGGTACTGGAAATATTCCTCAGAGATTTTGGTCCATATTGACATGATAACATCACGCAGTTGCTGCAGATTTGTCGGCTGCACATCCATGATGCGAATCTACCATTCCACCACATCCCAAAGATACTCTATTGGATTGAGTTCTGGTGACTGTGGAGGCCATTTGAGTACAGTGAACTCATTGTCATGTACAAGAAACGTGTTATCCTGCCGGAAGATGTGTACACTGTGGTCATAAATGGAGGGACATGGTCAGCAACAATACTGTAGGCTGTGGCATTGACACTATGCTCAATTGGTACTAATGGGCTCAAAGTGTGCCAAGAAAATATTCTCCACACCATTACACCACCACCAGCCAGAACCGTTGATACAAAGCAGGATGGATCCATATTTTCATGTTGTTGATGGCAAATTCTGACCCTACCATCCGAATGTTGCAGCAGAAACCGAGACTCGTCAGACCAGGCAATGTTTTTCCAGTCTTCTATTGTGCAATTTTGGTGAGCCTGTGGCCCAGTTTCCTGTTTTTAGCTGACAGGAGTGGCACCCGCTATGGTCTTCTGCTGCTGTAGCCCATCCGCCTCAAAGTTGGATGTGCTGTGCATTCAGAGATGCTCTTCTGCATTCTTCAGATGTAACGAGTGGTTATTTGAGTTACTGTTGCCTTTCTATCAGCTGGAACCAGTCTGGCCATTCTCCTCTGGCATCTACAAGGCATTTGCAGAACTGCCGCTCACTGGATATTTTCTCGACCATTCTCTGCAAACCCTAGAGATGGTTGTGCGTGAAAAATCCCAGTAGATCAGCAGTTTCTGAAATACTCAGACCAGCCCGTCTGGCACCAACAACCATGCCAGGTTCAAAGTCACTTAAATCACCTTTCTTCCCCATTGTGATGCTCAGTTTGAACTGCAACAGATCGTCTTGACCATGTCTACATGCATAAATGCATTGAGTTGCTGCCATGGGATTGGCTGATTAGAAATTTGCGTTAACAAACAGTTGGACAGGTGTACCTAATAAAGTGGCTGGTGAGTGTATATTTTTATAACATTAAAAAGAATCTATCCATGTCATTTTGGAATTATGGTAGTAATATGTCAAGGCTCTCAGAAAAATCAGTTTACAAATTGTGCTTCTGAATATGTGAAAAAAGGTTCAGAAAATGTTAAATATGATAATTCTCAAATGCACCATTACAGTGAGCACTTTAAAATTCAATAAAGACAACAGACTAACTATACAATTAACAAAACACTCAATTTTAATCAAGTTTAGTAAACAACTTCCTAGTCTTTGGTGTGACCGTTTTTCCCATATAAACTTTTATACAAACATGTTGCGTAAACAAACGTAGTGAGATGAAATAATGCAGCCAAGAGGTAGAGGTGGTTTTGTGGTTGAATCAGGACTGCTCTTCAGCAGTGGGGCTGATTTGTGTTATGAGTGTCTGTAAGAGCTGAAGTCTGGCCCTGACCCACTGTGGTGGAGACGGGCTGTGCTCTGACCTCTCTATTGCCTGCAGGGCTTTCAAGGCACTTTCTGCTGTCTGGAGATATCGCTCGTACTCCTCTTCTGCTTTGGTCTCCTGTCTTGGCCTCTTCGCACATGGCTGGCACAGGAGATTTATGGAGTTAGTATGAAGTCCAGTTTGAACATTTTTCTTAGACTCCTGTGTTTAGGTTTAACAATTTCACTAAAAATTAAATGTAAAAGTTCTTCCACCAGACCCAGCGATCAGATGAATGGATTCCAATAAGGCAACACAACTATTTAATCCTAGGTGACTTGTTAAATAAGTCTATTTAGGGAGGGGGGAAGGGCAGTGTTCTGTTTAATGGAGTATCTAAACTTAAACATAGGATGCAAAAAAAAAATGCTCATTATAGATCTGCACTCTTTCATCTGAACTCTTTAAACATTTGTTCCATAGTTGTGTCAAACAGGAGAGTAAATCAACTCATCATGAACTCACCTCTTCAGTAAGTGGTGTGTGTGCAGATGGGCTTTTTTCACTCTCCATTTGCTGACAGTGTTTCTCTATAACACTCCTCCACTCTTTCAGACGTTCTAGTCTTGTTTCCTCAGACTCCTGCAGTGAGACAGTCTACAGGAAGCAATACATTAACCTATACAGTATAAGGGGCACTGCACTACACAGACAAATGTTGATATAAAAGCCAAAAGTCCTCAAGTCTCTAATTTCATACCTTACTGAGGAAATTTAACACTTTGGATTTGACCTCTTCTGTTGTCAGCGTTTGAGAAATCACTTCCTCGTGGTTTGTTATCTAAAAAGTTACAAAAGAAACATGAGTTGGATTACAAATATTAAAATAGATGAACTAGAATAGATAAAGAGGGATGAGATTTGAGACTTTCACCTAAAATATGAGTTAATACCGTGCTAGTAATTGCACATTTGGAGCATGTCCAGGGGCTGATGACGCCATTGTCCATAATTTAATGAGTAATATTTTAATAACAAGAACAACCCAAACAGAACTTTCACCGGCACAAATAAACGAGAATATTTGGGGTGAATTTGAAGCATGTGTTGGGCTACGTGACCGCTGAATGACCTACAAATATTATTTTATTATCTGAAAAACTAAAACAGCACAAAGAATATTTTTACAGCACAAACCAGCACAAAGAATGAGACTATTTTAATTAAATGTGGAGCATGTCGGGGGGGCTGGTGACATCATCATCCATAATGAAATATGTGATATTTTAATAATGGAAACAGCCCAAACGGAACTTTCACCAGCACAAATGAACGAGACTATTTGGGGTGAATTTGAAGCATGTGGTGGGGCTGTGTGGCCGCTGAATGACCTAAAAGTATTAGTTTAATATCTCAAAAACTAAAACAGCACAAATGAATATTTTTGCAGCACAAACGAATGAGACTATTTTGCTGGCATTTTTTGTTGGGTGTGGAGTCAACTTCATGAACGTAATTTATATTACTTCTTATTAGAGATGCACTGCTTTGGTGCATTGGCTGCTTATATTTGGCAATTTTTGCGCAATTTAAAGCCATTGTCATATCAGCAATCATAAGAAAAAGTCTAATATAAAACCAATAATTTATTCATTATGTGCTGGTCAATTTGCATTTAAAAAAATTGCATAATAATAATAATGTTAGACTGTTGATTGTTAAACAAATCCAGTCCACATTAAATAAAAATGATCTGATGATCCAACAAAAAACTTGCTAGTATATCTGATGCCCGTGTTTTGAAATTTGCTAATTTAAAACATGATCAAAACAGTGATCTATTTAAAAGGATGAAGTTAGCTAATGACACATTAAAATCGAACCCACAGCCTACCTAAATAAAAGTCAGCGTCAAGCAGAAAAAAGTCAGGAAAGTCAGGTTGTGTCATTTCAAAAGTGTAAATTTACTTCTCGCATTCAAATTTAACTAACTGAGAATTCAATTCAATTCATCATTCAAAATAGATGAAGTTCTAGTCATGTAAATGTCACTGTTGAAAGCCCAAACACTGAATAGCAAATCCAACGATGAGAAGCTACACCAGTCCAACATGTTACTTAATTTAAAAAAATAAAAAGGTTATAATATGGAGGAGATTCTAACCTCTGCAAAGCAGCCAAATGCCTCCAGGACATGATGGAGTATCAGCCAGGATGGCTGAGTCAAAAAACCATTAAATAGAGAACTGATTCTGGGCAAAACTTGGCCCTGTAGTCAAACACAAACATATTCACATGGACAAAAATTAAACATTGAGATGAATAATTAAAATAGGTAACACATACCTGAATATTGGGAGGAATAAATATTTGTCCCAAGGAAGCAAGAAATTCCAAAGCAGCTAAAAGCAGGTCATCAGGACATTGATGGATACTCAAGCCACTCAAACAGGAAACAGCCTGCAATTTGGCAAAAATAAAAAAGCTTGTATTAAAATAAAAACTATCTATAAAAGATTTACAATGAAGAACTATAAAAGGTCCTAAGAATGCACAAAAATATGGTAGTAAAAGAAGCAGATGTAATGTTAAATGCATAAAATCACCTGAAAGATGACGTGTGGCTCTAAACTTTTGATCAGAACAGCTGATAGTGACAGGAGTAATTTCACAGTGCACTGAAGTGTCACATGTACCTGAACCTGAAAGAAGAGTAAATATTCTCTTTGTGGTTTTTGCAAAATAATATTACACTCCGTAGCAATGGCTTTATATTTTAAAGTGTGTATTACTCTGGTAAATCATTCTAATATGCTGATTTAGTGCTTAAGAAAGATTACTTATGACTATCAATACTGAAAATAGGTCTGTTGCTTAACGGTACGAGGTATATTCTATCAATAAACAGTAATCATTTGAAATTCTGTAACAAAACTAAAACTCTTCACTGTCAGTTTTGATCAATTTAATGCATAGTTGTGAAATAAAGTTAATTTTCTTCACATAAAGAATTTTACTGAACTTAAAGCCATGAACACGTCACCTGGCTGCTCCTCATGTGACTCCACAGCTGAGAGATGATCTTCACTGAGGACTCCACACATTCAGTCTGTGTGCCACTGCCTCCTACAACCAGCAGCACACAGTCCAGTATCCGGTTCTGAATCACAAACAAACCACAGGAGTTCAAATCCTGTACTAGGCAATAAGGGCACAGTGTCAGAACTGACATAATGCGGATGTACACAGTTTTACAACACAAAGCTTTGAAGATTTAGAGTAACAATAGAAGTCCTTGACTCTTTCACTGCCAAAAGGTAAAATTGTGGGTTTGTGTTTATTGTTCATTATCATTACCCACATTCGAATTTGTTTTAGGAAAAACACATTTACAGCATTGGAAGTTTAATTTTGGTCTAATTTTCTCTGTTTGTTCGTAATTATGGGGCAATAAATTGCAAAAAAATAAAAAATAAATAAACTTTGTTTTGTCCTCAAGTTTTTTTTTTTCGTTTTTCTTCTTCAAGTCCAAATGTCAAAAAAAATATATAGTAAAATATGCTTGTTTTAAAGAAATGATCTGCCAGCGGGCGGGGCGGTGGGAGGGGGGGGGGGGGGGGTGCAAGTAAAATAATCTTGTTTTTACTTTAAAATGTTAATATTTGGACTAGAAACAAGACAAAAATTCTAAGAAAGAAATGTTTCTTTGCATAAATAATATAAATTACATATAAATACAGTGATTAAATACAATTTAATCGTTTAATTGTAGCTCCTGGTCAACTATAATTCAGACTGGACATTGCATATCTTGCAATGTGATTATTGTGGATGAGCAAATTGTTATATTGATGCTAAAATGATATTTTGTGCTGCCGTACTGCTGACAATACAACAAACATTATTTATTGTGTTCCTCATGATTTTTATTGTTTCTTTTCAATATAAACACATTCCAATTTGGTTCTTCACATGTCCAATAGGTCACGTGTAGGGCCAGACAGAATCTGCAGACATTTTTTGGCTATTTCTGCACAGATTTTGTAAAAAATCTGCAGATTTATGCAGGGTGATTTTAGGAGTATCGTAACGCAGATTTCATGTGGGCCTAGTCATGTGATAATGACAAGGGGAACAATATGTTGAGATTCCATTTTACTACAAAAAAAAACTTTAGCAGTCACGAATTAACAGGCATGTGTTCGGTGGGCAAAAAAAATTGAGGAAGGCAGAAATTTATGAATATTCACATTTATGTGTGGTGGGGGTGGAGTACAGAGTCACATTTTGTTAGTGGATTGTTGTTAGTGGACATTGTCATCAACTCTTCTAGCGCTTGTTTGCGACATAATTTGCATAATAGGTCATAATGGAAATAAACTGCTTTGTCTGTCTTTAAATTTTCATATTATCAGTAGATCACCTGCAGAACTTTCTCACACCAATTTGCATTTTATGGGATTGCAGTCCAATCTGTCTTGTTTAGCAAATCTGGTCCAGTGGGTTTAATGAACTACCGGTGGTAAATTTGTAAGTCTGTATTTTTGATGGTTTTAAAACCAAGGCCTTGTGTAATTCTACATGATGGCAATCAGAAGTTAATAATAATAATTACTAATAATTAAGCAGGTTAGTGGCAGTCGTGTCACTTTAGTGCCCTCACCAGTCTCGGTATTCCTCCCAGCCTGCAGCCGCTGTTCTGCCATTCCTCCAGCACCACAGAAGCCCTGTCGAGCACCTGCTCCTCCACCCGCACACGGGCCTCCACGCACAGACACCTAAGCAGAGTGTGACGCCACACACAAAGGTTCTCCTCCTGAGAAAGTGGAAAGCGCTCCACAAACTCCACCTGTCACAAAAACACTTTTATAAATGTGCCATTTAGCTACCCTATAAACAAAAAGCATTGGGAAAGGAAGCCAAAAACAATCTCAATCTCATTATTTTGACTTCTCAGGAAGTTTTATTTGGCATTATTGTTATGTTCATGTGCTATATCTGGTAGAAAAAGAAAGAGAAAGTAACCTGGTGTTTTGGAGTCATCAGAAAAAGTAGGCGTCTGAGTACCAGGGCCAAGTGAATCAGTTGATAACCCCCAGCAGGACATGACCTTATCTAAACAGTACAACAATAGAGTTTATGGAAACAGGGAGCTCACTGATGATGATCTTATTTTTATTGAGTATATAAAAATCTGACTTTTTTGGGGGTGCTCAACACTCGAAAGAATCAATCATAAAAGGTTCAAAAAGTTAAGTACTTTTAAAAGAGTCAATAAAATTAGATAGAATTTTATTTTAATATGCCTATACCCTATGTGCATTTGACACCAATTGTCAGCTCAGTCAGGGTGTAAGAGAGAAGAGTCCCCTGTAATCCCTCATCCCAGACAAGATTTCAGAAATCCACAAGAGCACAGAAAAGGTCACATTCCCAAAAGACTCCACTTACCAAATGAGCAATAACGACAACATGATGAAAACACAACTCAGCCGTGCCATACCTAAAGAGAACAGATCTGTATATAAACACTCATATAATTCTTTAGAGCAATATACACTCAATAGCCACTTTATCAGGTGTGCACAATGAATGCACAACACGGTGAATGAATGCACAACACGGTGAACCTGGAGGCAGATGGGCTACAGCAGCAGAAGACCACACCAGGTGCCACTCCTGTGAGCTAAGAACAGGAAATTGAGGCTACAATTCACACAGGTTCACCAAAATTGGACAATAGAAGATTGGAAAAATGTTGCCTGGTCTGATAAGTCTTAATTTCTGCTGCAACATTCAGATGGTAGGGTCAGAATTTGCTGTCAACAACATGATAGTATGGATCCATCCTGCCTTGTATCAATGGTTCAGGCTGGTGGTGGTGTAATGGTGTGGGGGATGTTTTCTTGGCACAGTTTGGGACCATTAGTACCACTTGAGCATAGTGTCAACGCCACAGCCTACCTGAGTATTGTTACTGACCATGTCCATCCCTTTATGACCACAGTGTACCCATCTTCTGATGGCTACCTCCAGCAGGATAACATGCCATGTCATAAAGCACGAATCATCTCAGACTGGTTTCTTGAACATGACAATGAGTTCACTGTACTCAAATGGCCTCCACAGTCAAGAGAACTCAATCTAATAGAGAACCTTTGGGATGTGGTGAAACAGGAGATTCACATCAGGGATGTGCAGCAGACAAATCTGCAGCAACTGCGTGATGCTATCATGTTAATATGGACCAAAATCTCTGAGGAATATTTCCAGTACACTGTTGAATATATGCCATAAAGGATTAAGGCAGTTCTAAAGGCAAAAGGGGGTCCAACCCAGTACTAGTAAAGTGTACCTAATAAAGTGGCCGGTGAGTGTACATACATTCTCTTTTAGTAAAAGACATTTATCAGTATTTTTAGGGGAAAGTTTTGAAGGATTGCCAAACCACAATGACAAAACTCTGGAATTTTTCACTTTAGAAAAAAACAGGAATGTTCCAATTGTTCATGATCTGTGTCTTTGTGACATTTCTGAAAAGTAGTAGTCACAGCACTCTGATGGTCTACGCTCTTGGGTGTGTATCTGTACTTACCGAGCTAGGAAGCACCAGACATCTGTGGCCAAGAGAGCCGTCTGTGTGTCTGTCTGCAATACAGCGGCTAATAATGAGCGCTCCTGAAAAAAGGAAAGGGAGTACAGCAAAGATTATATGACATATCCTATTTATGCTCAAACATCCTATTCAAATTATTGTCAGTAGATATAATTTCAGCATTTAATATCTAACACGGAGCGTAAATGGGAGGACTTAAAATTTTCTATTAAAAGAAATGATTACTGTATTTTAAGACGCCACATCTAACTATAATGGAAATAAAATAATTGTTGAAGAAAAAGTTGTTTTAGTTCACGCAAACTACTTGACATTTAATGGTTATTCATAACATAAAACGAAAAATATAAAACAAACATAAATATACTCAATTGCTACACAATTTATTATAAACCTCAAACCTAAATTAACTTCATTTATCAGGGGTTGCCACAGCGGAATGAACCATCAACTACTCTGGCATATGTTTTACACAGCGGATGCCCTTCCAGCCACAATCCAGTACTGGGAAACACCCATACACTCTCTCACACACGCACACACACACACACACACAGGCCAATTTAGTTGTTTAAAGCAAAACTAAAAATACCATCTCACTGAAAATGCCTCTTTCATCCCGAATGTGTGTATATTATATTAATAGCACTGATTAATCATTCTTTAGAACCATGCAATAATTTAACTATAAAACAATATAATTAGAATGTGGCTCATCTTTTTGTAAGACTCAAAAGAAAGCATATGCCCAGAAAAACACTTTGTAATTGAATAAAATTCAAAAGAGATTACTGACCAGTGGAGGGAAGTGTTGAGCAGGCAGCACAGCCACACAAGCACACAAATGCACACACACATGCTGGTGCAGACTGACTGTACCCTGAGCCTGGCCTCGCAGCATCACCCCTGGTAAACACACTGGCACTAAACGCTCCAACACACACAGCCGAAAACTCTGGAACACCGCCTCAAACACGGACCATCTGATGAAACACAGAGGTTTTACTTGTGAAATGTACTAATGCGAGCAATGCTAAACTGCATCTTGAGAGAACTAATCAGTGTGAGGCATAGCCAATTCATTTCATAAACTAATTCAAATTAAATTGAATTTAAAAGATTTACATTGAACAATACTAATGTTTTACTGAATTGACAGTAAATTGAAATCTGAAAATGTTTTCATTAATTGCCGAGCCAATTCAGGGAAGAGTACAATTAAAGAGGCTGTAAACTCAACTGCATCAATGCTAGTCTGCAAGACTTTCATGAGATCATGCAACCATCATATTATCCAACAGTCCACCTGAAATCAAAGTCACCATGATGGCAAATCAACTCATATGAAAGACGAAAGCTGTATTTTTTGCAACTGTGGGAATTAGCACATATAACAATGAACTAGTGTTCCATGGGATTTCATATAGGTTGTTTTCAATCACGCGGTTCTGGTGACGCGTGAAATTCAGATAGAGATTTATACCATATTTCAAAGGAGATATAAATAGAATATAACCATATATGTTGGGCATGATCCATATACCATGAAGAGGGCCAAGTTTTCTACTGAACTAAATATATTTGCCTGCGGTAGATAGCCTTAGCAGTAGCAGTAGGTAGACTTCTTTCTCAAGCCATTACATGAAAAAATATTATACTTATTATAGTGTTTTGAAGCATACTTGAATTAAACTGTGGTAGTAATTATTTGGTTATGGTACAACACAACTGTTGTAATAAACATTATCCAATAGGCTGTATTTTTATAATTATACACCATCACAGGGCACCACATATTACACAACCGTTTAAGTATTTATTAGTTTATCATTTTACTATGCATCAGTATTCTGTGACATTCATTAACAAAGGGCTATACTATACATTACACACTTTACTATGGTTACTAACATATTTTGTATAAGTGTGGTGGTGTTTGTATCTGATTTTTATATAACACATTAACATATAATACACATAGCTAGGCCTGTATATAACAATTATTAGTGCTGTCAAATGAATTATCGCGTTCAAAAAAACGTTTGTACATATGAATGTACTGAATGAATGTTTATTACATGCCACTTTTTCTTTCGTTTTTAAGCCAATTTCTTGAACTTTTTCCCCTTTATGAGCAAAACCCCTGAAAGCCTATAAAAGCTGTTTAGCATTCCTTATTTTGGCCAATTTAAAGATTTATAAACAACATAAAACAGAAACATTTTTATCTCCTGATATTGATTTCTATTTAGAAGAATCACTTCCTGCCCTCCATCTGAGTCTCGCACGTCATCAATGACATCATGCGAAAACAACCTATATCAATGTTGTCTAGTTTGCGAAGTCCATCCAATAAAATAGGGTATATGCCAAGGTAAAGCCAGTTTAAGCACTTCCTATGAACTGTCATGCCAATACAAAACTGGCACAGCGTGCTTAAGATCTGGTTTCTTTAAAAATCAATAATCTTTACTGCCTGATTAATATTTGATATGAAGTGGGTCTCACACCAGGCAAGTAGCACTCCTCTGCTGTTCAGGAAAACATTTGTTTTTTAATGGTCTTTCATCTCATTTTATGCTTGAACAACTAAATGGACGCTTGAGTCTATTAAACTGATTATATTTTAATTACATTATAACATCGATGCTGTAAAAGTAACCTTGTGAAATGGAAAAATAGTCGCATCAACAGTTTATCAGTGGCTGAAAAACACTTGCTTTGCATATAGCCCATTAGCCAACTGTCAAGTGCACATCATGATTTTGCCATGTACGATGCGATCCTGGATTAACATCTATGTTGATCCTAGAACATCATTTTTGTTCAATAATAAAAAAATCCATACTTATTTCCTGCCCCTAAACCACTATACATGTAAATTATTCCCAAAATCAGAGGGGAATAATAGTTGGATAACAATCATGTAAAAGTGCATAAACATAACCATAAACCTAAACAGAAATTGTATCCCTTGATTCTGATTGGAATGTTGTTCCAGGATTAACATGGTAATCCAGGAACATGTCCTACTTGGTGAAAACAGGTTGGCAACTGTAAAGTACCTTGGAGTTTCTTCTGAAAACTGGCTGCCATCACTCCACAGCCGCAGCGCTTCTTCTGGCTGGGATGACAGCTTACCCATAACATTTACCAGCAGCAGACACTGTGGTAGAAAAAGCTCGGCACTGCTCCCTAAAATTCAAAAATAATAATAACAACATATTTAAAACAAGAAATCATTTAAAAATGTTGCATATATGCAAAAAAAGAAACATTTATAAGCCTGTGGTTTATCTGAAAACATCAAATTACAAATAAAGTGAATTTTCCAATTGTCTACATTATATCAGTCATAAAAGTGCAACACCACATTTTGCAGTGCATGATGCATTGCCCTCTAATGATAAAAGGGCATGAGCACATATTCAATTTAAGTGACCTGGAAATGCTCAGGATCTACACTCAGCAGTATGTCATGGAAAGTCAGTCTCTTGTGCATTTCTTATATAACCGCTTTCTTGACATGAAAGAAATTATTACCCTGTTCTTCTCATTCTGCTGAGATTTTTCCTGAGATCACACATATTACAATCAACACAACATTAATGACCAGGTTGAATGATCTATAAGCTTAGAATGGACAAGCAAAACACTTTAGGAAGGAAATGTTAAAAGGAGTTTTCTGGAGTTCAAGAGGACACTGGAGGACGATATGGTAGTTTGAAATAAAAATCTCACGATGGTCTGGGTTCAGGACAGACTCAGCGAAGGGATGAAAGGACATCATTTGTGTCAGCATGGCATCCACAGGAACCAGAACTGCCACTCTCAGCTCCTCAATAAGGGTAGGAGGCACAGATGGGGCACAGAGAGATGGAGGAAACTTGCTTATGAGGGGAGAAAAAAAATTTATTCACAATTATACATAGTGGACCAAACAGAGACATTTAACAAAAGATATATAAATAAATATCTGACAAAAATGTGATTCTTGGTTTTCAGGTTACAGTCTCAAATGGTTTTATAAAATAGCAAAGCAGATGTGCTTATTAAAATGACAAACTTTGAGTTTTCCAGTGTTTCCATTTAAATTAAAAAATCTCCTGGCAAAAAATGTAAAGTATTTAAGGCTACGTTCACACTGCAAGGCTTAGTGCTTAGATCAGATTTTTTCAAATCTTGATTGTTTTACATAGCAGTTCACATTGTTATTATAAATGTGGCCAATATCAGATTTGCCGTGTGAACAGATCATGGTCCTAAACTGACCTGCATGGGCAAAAGTACAGTTACGGACAGCACAAAATGTCTTATTATGCACACAATGTGTATACTGTACAAAGCACATTGTCAGATTATGCTTAATTTGATTATTGCCCTTGTCACAGACAACCGTGGTGTATTTTATGAACTGTAAAGGGTTGACCTACTACTACTAATCGCTATTTGAAACCTAAAATAAGTCTCTTGTGATTGAATACACTGATCTTTTGTGATTTATGACAACCGTGGTGTGCGCCTTCCTGACCACCGGTGTAGTGAACTCATCAAGGGTTAATGGGCAGCAGCAGAATGAACTGTGAAGGCGGAGTTGGTTTATCTCTGTTTGTAGAGTTATTTCATTTTACTTTGTTGTAAACAACAGGCACGCGCAGAAGGGGGGTTTGGGTGCTTGAGCACCTGCCCTTTTTTCTCTCGGAGAGAAAGTTCACCCTTAAAATGAAATTGCCCCCTTCCTTTGCGCACGGATCCCTTATCTGTAACACTGCCTGATGCTCTTCAGCTTCGCGATCAACCCGTGCCCCAATCATTAACCAGACTGGTTAACAAGCACCAGTTTTTGGGGTTTTTTTGCCTTCAAATTTTTCAGTGGTAAAGTAATTGCCCATTCTACTACGCTGCTGAGAAGTAGAGTATGTTTGCAGCACAGAATAGCAATGCATGTTACTCAAAGATTATGTATAAGTCACATGAAATCCGACATAACCGTTCACACTGCAGTCGGATCACAAAACATCAGATCTGTGTCTGATTTAATACTACATATGAAAGTGGCACAAATCAGAACTGAAAAGATCAGATTCCATGCGGTTTGGGATGTTCACACTATCATTACCTGACTCACATGTGGGCAAAAAAAATCTGATTCGGGCCACATTTGACTGCAGTGTGAACATAGCCTAATACTTGCAAACTTTTCTAAAACATCAAGCCAGCAGAACTTTCTTTTTAAGACAACTTGAGAAAGCTTTTTTGACTTTGACACTTTTTAAGAACCAGCAATGTAATTACCTATGGATTTGGAGATACAACTGGTGAAATCGACTGCACGACTTGGAAAGAAACACTTTAAATTCCTATCAAAAAAAAAAAACATTGCTGTTTTAGACTGTTAAAATCATGGTCTTATCATGAAGGAATAACTTTCGTTTTGAGTTACCTTTGTGTAGTGGACTAATGTGTTGGCAAAAAACCTACACATCTTTGTTGCTTTTTGGAAAAGCTTGTATTCTGAAGAGTGCACAGCTTCCTATTAAAAACAAAAGGAGGAAGGCAGATTACAGTTGACCTTTCATGCAACTACACATTTTTTTAACAGTGTTATCAAAAAAGTCCCTGGCATGTGCATCTAGGTCATCGTTATTACAACTAAAAATACCATACCGACCATTAATTTTAACTGATGAGTCTCCTTTACCTGTAGGCCTGCCTGTTGGATCTGTTGAGCCAGCTCAAGACAGTTCTCGACAGACGTACACAGGTCTTCACATAACATAAAGGAAATGTCAGTGTGGTGAAGCCGATCCTCTACTAGAGACTGGTACTTCACACTCTGTCTGAAATCAAATGCAAACTGTTAGCATAGTCATTATGTGCAATTAAATAAACATTTATAAACAAAGGGCAAAAGTGGTGCTGAATAAGTTGGTGGTTTATTTCACTGTGGCGACCCCAGATTAATAAAGGGACTAAGCCGAAAAGAAAATGAATGAATGAAGACAATATTTCAGTGAATTTAAGACTTTTTAAATAGTCTAAAATTAGTTTTTTTAAATTTAAGACATTTTAAGATTTTTGAGACCCCGCAGACACCCTGATCAGTTTCACTTTAAATTTATTTGAGCTTGATGTTTAAAATAATTCAGCTTAAAGTGAATGCCACAATAATTTCTGCTTGTTTGATTTTTCATTCTTTTTTATGTTTTGTATACTGTTACATTAAACTACTTTGTTCTGAAGTGAGGGGAACTGAAATACATGTTTAGCATGATTAATCTAATTACATATTCCTTAATATAAATGTGACTAGCACACAAATCAAACACTTATCTGTGTTTTTTGTTTATTCACTCAGCAACTACATTTTGACGAGGTATAATACAGTCAGATCAAATGTGACTTATTATTCTGGAAAATATTGTAGATCAAATATAGTCTTGGACAAAAGGGGTACAGTATGTAGAGTCAAAACATTTTTATCAGCTTCAAATACTTCAGCTTCAACTTCAAATAATGAAATTCCACTCGACACAAAATGAACATTTAAAATGGTTCTATTAAAACAAATATAATACTTCATGATGCACATTATACTCACTTAATAATAAATTTCCATGTGTTGGCATGTAGCGCAATGTCCAGCCTGGATATGATCAAGCATATGTCCAGCAGACTGTGGATCACTGCAGGCCAAACAATTCAAGTTAAATACATACAGTAGTCAGCATTTGAAGCAGCTCAAAACCTTTTATCAAAGTTGTCCAAAAACTTTTGAACAATTCTTGTCTTATAGGACCATTTTCAAAAACTTCAAATTTTGTCTCTTTATTAAAGATTGTGTGAAACAGAATTAAACCTTTCCCTCATAAAGATGCCACAAAATAAGAAAACTAAGATAGTCTGTAAATTTTCTTATTCTGAATTATATACAACCATGTATGGCCTTGTTAAATACCAATAAAAAAATTAATTAAAAAGATGCCACAAACCTGTGACAATATCTGATATGTCCTCCTCAGACGCAGTGTCTTCAAAGTTAATCTTGTCCAAAAGTTCCATAAGGCTCTTCTGCAAAGAATAGGCCTCTTTAAACAGGCCTTGAAGGAGATCACCAACCAATGACAGTCTTCCACTGTACATGACCTCACTGTCCTATAAACATATCAACATAATACTGAAATCTACAGCAAATATAATTCTCTGTATAACCACCAAAACAGACAATAGGTGTTGTAGGTTTAGATATATTCATTCCATTGTTAAACTATGCGTCTGTATTATTTTATATCATTTAAAGAATAGCAAACCTTGCAGTGCTGAAAGGTGTCCTTTAGGACTCTAAGGATGCAAGAGGGCAAAGAACGAATGTTGCTGAAGGAAACAGACTCTTCAATGGAACAGACATGACGCACACAACCAGAGAGGCACTCCAGTGTCTGGACCATCATCTGGCCAAAAACACACCAGCAGAAAGCTTTATGACCAGTGAATGACTGACTGAACAAGAAATATTATAAAATATTCAAACCTTCAGGATTTTTCTCAGAAATAAATGCAACTCTGTGTTCTGACTAGAAAGGCCTCCAATTTGCTTGCTGATTTCTTCCAAAAGACTTGCGAACACTTTTACAACCTGTGAATTGTACATGACAGTATAGAAACATGCTTAATTGTTGAATATTTCAGGAAATTCTGAAAGGAATGGAAAAGGTAACGAAGTACAAACAAATGATGAGCTATAATGAAAATGATTAGCAAGTCAGTTCTTCTTTTATTTGATTGTTTATGGCAAAATTTGGCAGTATGCTGTCTAAACCAGACAACTACACACAAATCCCAACTATATAGCAGGAAACAAAAACAGTAGGCTAAATTCACTGGACAAAAGAGCAGCCAGATGATCGGGTTTGGTAAAGTAAATTGATCCACTACCAAAGCGCGTTACTTGGTTAGGCTGTTTAAAACAATTATACAGTACTCCTATTTGCTGTTGATCTCTTATTAATAACATCTAAGAGTTCTTCTTGTTTTATCTTCATGATCTAATGGTATGGTTTAAATATCACATAATTACTAAGAAAATGCATCAGAGCAGCAAATAAAATGGCAACCCTCGCGATTAAACAGTCATTTGAGGGAATTGAAATCTCAAACCTTGGGTAAAGCAGTGGAGAAACATCCAGTCTCTAAATCAGATAAAGAGAGATGAGGAAGAAACCTGCTTGTGATTATTTGCAGAATATCTGTGGAGATACCAAGAAAAAAAACACTTAAAATAGTTAATAATTTTACACTTAATATTTACTGAAGGAAGAAGCAATAAAAGCTCATATAATAACAACAAAAAAGAAATCTGAAAATATCAAGGACATTAGATTTGACACTTATTTGCTTCAACGTGCTTAGACTTGACCCTAAACTGAACTGAATAAGGTTTAAACATAGGTAAAACTTCATACACCTGAGATATTCCAGGTCAGAAACAGCGAAGAAATGATGACAGCTCAGACTTACTTGTATGCTCTTCCCAGCTGTCAGTTTCATGATGCATGGCGTGCAAGAGTCAAGGATAAGCACAAACGCATTCACAGGTAGTCGGACCTACACAATCAAATACACGTGTGCAAGTCCTGGTCACATTCATATACTGCCTTAAACGTTATTCGTGAACTGGAAAAGGTTTTCAGAAAAGGATATAACTAGTTTAGGCAGGACAGTTTTGAGTTCTCGTTGACAGGTCTCCTGGTTCCACTGAGAAACTTCGTCCAAAAGAGTCACTTGAGACATCGTGGTCACTTTTAAAAACTCACCTTATAAACAAAGTTGCAACTTACATTAACAAATCCTCAGCCTGCATATCGATGGCCAAACATGTATACGCAAATTAGACAACTTTAACCGTTATATTACTCATTCAGTTATACTCTTTTTAAAACAAATAACTAGACAACTTACGGACTCGCTCAAAGGAAAAATAGCGTTTAATAACGTGTTGATATGGTGATTATAGACAATAATATCTTTGGACTTCTGATTTCCTTGTGCTGCTGGTCGACTTGATTCGCCAGCTCTGTATTGGGGTTCCAAAAGCTTTACGAAACGGGTCAAATATAAGCCTAGTCAAATTCATTGCTCAGGTTATCGGGGTGTTTCTTACTACATACACGCATCACGGAAAAATGCTAATCAAATGTCAGCATTAAGCTGGTACTTGTTTTACTTAATACGTCGATGCGTAACCCCCCCTTATACTTTAAGTGGTATCGCTCAAAGCTTCGCGCCGTTTTGGTGTGCCTGAACTCATCTCATTTACACTGCTCTCTACGATGATTGGCCTGCAATTTTGCACACATCTTTATCATCCAATCACAAACGAGCTGTTGCTCAATCGATGACTAAAAGGTGACATTGAAACCCCACTGTGATTAAGTTTAACCTGAAACGCGAACGTTTTACTGCACAAGTTAAAGAATAGTAATGTTTGTAAGGTTGAGTAAATCACACGATGTTAAATTGGACTTTAGTTACAAAACTGAATTGTAAGAACTGGATTGAGCAAGAACATTGACAGTTTAGTTTAAAACAGGAGTTTAGGAAACGGGAGTTTCAGGGCAGAAAGCAACAGGGGCCATTCATCTCAGATACACATTTACTTAAAGATTTAATTCATATATTTTTAATTTTGAAAAGTAGCATTTGATGAGAATTAAACAAAAAGTATTTGATTCAAGTTATTTGCAATATATATATATAGCAAACAATTCAGCTATACTTGCACTGTAGTAACGGTTCTTAGAGTAGCCTACTTTTTGTATTTTATGGCAGAAATGGAAGTATCCTATTAGACAAGCTTTAAGGATTTTTTCCATTAAATATGCTGTACCATATAATGCCTTGGGGGCAGGGGAGGAGAAACAAATGGCACCAAATAGGAATTACCCTGTATCAACAGTTATTAGGCCAAAGAATGTCCAACTAAAACAGGGTAAGTAAGTGCAATGCACTCCCCCTCCTAATACGACAAATCACTGTAGTCACCTTGCAGTGCAACCATGCACAGAAGTAAATTTGTCAACCCTCCAACAGGCTGCACAAATTAATAGGGAGTGACAAAGTGGAATGTAGCCAGTCAGTGAAACCTCCTAAATTCAAGAATGACAACCACCAAAATACAAGATAATTCAAATCTTTATTTAAAAAGAAACAACTTTAATGCCAGATGTGTGTGAAGGGATTTGGAAGGGACCAACTTGGGCTCTTCCCTCATACTGAATGCCTGCTGTGAAGAGAAAGCAGATAAGTTAATGAACTCGCAACAAGTCCTGTTCATCCTTTAAGTTTGTAAAAAAAATAATACCTGGTGATACAGTTAACTTAGTCGTGTGTCCACAGCTGGTATCACAGCAGGCACACACTTGATCACCTCCATCAACAGAGACCCAACTAAAGCAGAACAATTGTTAGGGGAGGTGGGTTTAGTTGAATTGCATCCATCAGGACTTACCCATTTTTGATGAAAGAACAAGCCTTATGATGCTCATTAATTAGGGACGGAGCAGCTACAGTTGCTTTTAGAAGACATGTGATGTAAATCTGGGGAGGGGAAAGAGATAGAGGATAAACTATTAGACCGAGCCAGAGGAATTGAAGTGCAAGAAAGTAGCTTTGCAATACATACAAATCCACTGGTTTCTTTCTGGAACCTGAAAGCCTCCAACTGAAACCGTAGTTTGTCATCTTGCACTCGGGGCAGAAATTTAGAAACAGAGCCAGTGTACTTTGCATCAGTGAGGCATCTGAAACAAGTAGCCAACTTTAGTCAACAAACTCCACACTTAAGTCACCAAAAAGGCCTTCTTACCCATGATTTTCAATAACAGAATATGCAGGAGCAGAGTTCACATCAGGGGTTGCAGTTGCCACACAGGTATCCACAAAGACACGAAGGGGAACGTGGTTATACTGACTCACAGATGCCTCAATATTAAAGATGTCACCCAGGAAGAAGACATTGGATGGCCTCTCATACATCCAGTCATCTTCAAACAAAAAGACAATGAGATTTCTAAAACTATTGAAAGATTAGAGAGGTAGCAGTACAAACCAGTCATGAGCTTCAGTGAGAAAACCAGAACATCCTCTGCAACAGCAGTGGCTGCATAGGGAGTCCAAGCTGGCAGCAGGCCAGAACTGCTCACATTGTGTTTCCTGTAATTAGGTACTCAAATCAGGCAATCAAATCCAAACTACTTGGCAAAGGGGGGGGGAAAAAAAAAAAAAAAACTAATAATAATAATAATAATAATAATAATAATATACCTGGAATAGTGGCACTCAATACCAACTGTAGCAGCAGTAGACCTTGCAACTGGAATGTTCTGCAATACTACTGGTTTATAGTCAATGGTAAACACGTAGACTAGTTCATCTTCAGTCATCTGAGAAAGAGAATAAAAATGGTGGAAACAGCAGGACTACATATGAAGAGAATATAAAATAAAAAGGGAAACCCACCACTAGCTTACTGCCACAATCCTGAAGTGCTGACTGAAAAATGAGAACTCCTGCAGCTGTATCTACATCCAATACACCACAGCCTCCTAGAGAGAAGGAAGTGGGCTCAAGCAGGTGACCAGTCCCAAAAAAGTCCTGCTTCACTTCCACATGAACGCCATTCTCAAAACACTGGACTGCCACGGTGCTGGGAGTCTGAGGTTGATGCAACTGAAAGTTAATGTCTAGCTGTGCTGGCTCTTCTACGACAATTGGGAACCTCCAGTCAATCTTACTGGAAACTGGGCTCAGCATTTCTTGTTTAGACTGAACACTTGATACCAGATTTGAAGCCAGGGGAGCCCTCAGAGATTCAACTTTAACAGGACCTTGAAGTATATGAGGACCTTCCATTATCTTCCAGTGGTCAAAAGAACGGGCCTGTGGTCTGGCACTGAGCACTGCATCAAATGCAACCAGCAGTAAAAAACCAAGCACACGTTGACTAGACCCCATTATCAGACACCAGGAAGCCACACAGCCACATTGGAGTAGAATCCGTTAGAGCTTGTTTATAGTGTCATGAATATTAGCTCTGCCCACATCCAAACAAGCTTAATTGGTCAGTGGACCATCCCAATCACAGAATCAATTACAATGATGGTCACTAATCAAGTCTACAAAACCCAATGAATAAAACTACTGGTTACTATTTTGTGAAACTGAGATATTATTTATATTTTTACATAGTTTATCTCTCTCATATTCAGTGACAATTAATATTCATTATGTGCAATAAAGTCTGACTGATTAATATATATGTATTCTACATAATACATTTAGATTTATGAAAATATACAGCAGTGGATTCTATAAGTTAATGCAGAAACAGGAACGTGATTACACATTAGGATCCAATTTTACTGTTTGAACAAATACTGTGAAGAGGGGAAAAGGCCTGTAAAATGATGCCCATAACACTGGCAGGAACTTCAAAATACAGCTCCATTATGTTCAAAGAGACACTACACCTCTCACATGAAGATGATTAAAACGTTAGTTGCGTTATACAAAAATGTGACTTGCATTTTTAATTCAGATCATGAAATTCCTCTCTACACAGTCTGAACACGAAAAATTCTTCCAATTGTAATCAAACACAACAGCCAAACAGTTTAAATGAGATGAACATATACCTCTACTATAGAGATTAAATGGAATAAATTGAACCTTCCCCTCATTCAGACACCACAAGTGGATGCTTCCTCCTCATGCAATCTATGGTTCCATCAGGACATTCTGCAAAGAGCAGCCTTTTTTAAAAGGATTCAGAGACAATAGCCCACCAATGACAGTCTTCCATTATATATAGCGAGCAAGTGTCACAGACAGAGAATTGGCAACCAATGGCCACATACAGCTCTTTAGCAGAGGAGACAAATCTACATGGAAATACAGTATGTAGGTTATACGTTTCTTTTTTTGTTGCTACACAGTAAGCAATGTTTCAAAGAGAAAATCATAATTCACATTCAATGAAACGTGACTGAAAAAAAGTTGTAATATTAAAACCATTACACTTGTCTACTTCCCTGCAGTTTGACTCATGAATCAATATCAAGGGCAACATTATTATTGGACAACGGTTAGTCATTTTATTGCTTTCTATTTTAGGAATGAAAGTGCCCCTTTTTATTTGGCGAGATATATATATATATAAAATAAAAGAATGTAGTTTTTTCTGGTTTAGTCTGTTTTTCGTAGTTTAGTCTGTTTGCCTCCCAAAAATATATACTTCTGGAGTGAACCAGGTCTACCTACTCAAAGCAGGCCTCCAACCAGCAATTACTTTCAAGCAGTCTGAGGATGCTAGCTTACTGTAACATTTGTCAGTAGAGTGAGATCAGTACAGGGGAGTGAAGTTGACCTGCATAATACTGCTAGCTGACTTCTCTTCCCATAGCACATGATCAGCAGAGCTGCTTAATATTCAATATACACTTTAACAAAACCTCAGTTTGGAACACTTCAAGGTTGAGTAGAGTAGAGGGGAAATTGAATAGTGATCCTTCCAATGCATTTAGTAATGCCCTTTTTTCACCTGACCCCCTGCCTCAATGTCTTTATAAGTCCCTGACTTACAAGTTTCCCACTTAAAAAAAAATAAAAATTATATATAAAAGAACTACATGTCCCTGCCTGTGAAAGTTGTGAAAGGCAGTTCAAAGTAAAACTTGCGTATGTATAGACCTGTTTGATGTTTTGGTACTACAAGTATATAAAAGGTTTATATAATTTCAGTAACCTAACCAAGCAGCTTCAGGCCTATACATAGCTTTATAACCAATTTTAAAGCAGGCCCCCCACCAACCAGCAGTTACTCTTAGGCAAGCACTTTGAAGATGCCAGCTTTATGTAACATTGGTCAGTAGACCAGAACAGGCTACAGCTTAACACAGAAGTCACACTATTATCACCTAGTGGTACAACCATGCACACCTCTACAAATAAACCATAAAGTCAAATATTTTTTTTGGCTCTGCAGATTTTAATTGGTGGGAGATAAGTTAAAATAGCTTTAACTTGCTGGTCGTCGCAGTGAAACACATCTTGAGCAGAATGACTTGTACCAATAAACAATACAATTCAGGAGAAATCAAATCTTTTATTTAAAAAGAGACAACTTTAATGCCAGAACTTTGTGAAGGGATTTGGAAGGGACCAACTTGGGCTCTTCCCTCATACTGGATGCCTGCTGTGAAAAAGCAAGAAAAAAGGCTTAAGACAAAAAATAAAAATAAAATAAGTCACAAGTCTCGCTTATTTTCATATGTAGATACCTGGAGAGGCAGAGGACACGGTCCTGGGTCCACAGCTAGTGTCACAGCAGGCACACACTTGATCACCTCCATCAGCAGAGACCCAACTAAAGCAGAACAATTGTTAGGGGAGGAGGGGCAAGTTAAAGAATGTGAATCCATCAGGACTTACCCATTTTTGATGAAAGAACAAGCCTTATGATGCTCATTAATTAGGGACTGAGCAGCTACAGTTGCTTTCAGAAGACATGTGATGTAAATCTAGAGGAGGGGGGCAGGAGGGATAAGTAGGAAGCCATTAGACAGTCAGAGGTGTTAAATGCAAGAAAGTAGCTTTGCAATACATACAAATCCACTGATTTCCTTCTGGAACCTGAAAGCCTCCAACTGAAACCGTAGTTTGTCATCTTGCACTCGGGGCAGAAATTTAGAGACTGAGCCAGTGTACTTTGCATCAGTGAGGCACCTGGGAAAATTAATAAAAATAAATAAAATAAAGCCTTAGGACAACAATAACTCCCACTAAGAGAAGTCACCAAAAGGCCTTCTTACCCATGATTTTCAATGAAAGAATATGAAGGAGCAGAGGTCACATCAGGGGTTGCAGTGGCCACACAGGTATCCACAAAAACACGAAGGGGAACGTGGTTATACTGACTCACAGATGCCTCAATATTAAAGATGTCACCCAGGAAGAAGACATTGGTTGGCCTTTCATACATCCAGTCATCTTCAAAACAAACAGACAATGAGATTTCTAAAACTATTAAAGATAAATAGAAGCAGCAGTACAAACCAGTCATAAGCTTCAGCGAAAAGACCAGAGCCTCCTCTGCAACAGCAGTGGCTGCATATGGGGTCCAAGCTGGCAGCAGGCCAGAACTGCTCACATTGTGTTTCCTATAATTGAATACTCAATTCAGGAAACCAAATCAAAGCTACCTTACTTGGCAAAGTGATAATAGATTTAGGAATATTACCTGGAATAGTGGCACTCAATATTAACTGATGCACCATTAGATCTTACAACTGGAATGTTCGGCAATACTGCTGGTCTATAGTCAATGGTGAACACGTAGACAAGTTCATCTTCAGTCATCTGTGGGGAGAAAGAAAAAAAATTTTAGAAACTACACCATACAAGCAGAGACAAATTTAAAATGAAAAAAAAAATAATAAAACGGGAGAGGGGGTTGGTGGTAAACCCACCACAAGCTGACTGCCACAATCCTGCAGCGCTGACTGGAAAATGAGGACGCCTGCAGCTGTATCTACATCCAATACACCACAGCCTCCTAGAGAGAAGGAAGTGGGCTCAAGCAGGTGACCAGTACCAAAAAAGTCCTGCTTCACTTCCACATGAACGCCATTCTCCAAACACTGGACTGCCACGGTGCTTGGAGTCTGAGGTTGATGCACCTGAAAATTAATGTCTAGCTGTGCTGGCTCTTCTACGACAAGTGGGAACCTCCAGTCAATCTTACTGGAAACTGGGCTCAGCATTTCTTGTTTAGACTGAACACTTGATACCAGATTTGAAGCCAGTGGAGCCCTCAGAGATTCAACTTTAACAGGACCTTGAAGTAGATCCCAATACCCTCTAAAGTTATTATCATGCAGATGAGGACCTTCCATGATAATCCTCTGGTCAAATGAACGTGCCTGTGGCCTGGCACTGAACACTGCATCAATTGCAACCAGCAATAAAAACCCAAGAACACGTTGGCTAGATCCCATTGTGAGACACCAGGAAGCTACACTACCATAGAATCAGTCAGCCCTTGTTTATAGTGTCATGAATATTAGCTCTGCCCACATTCAAACAAGCTTAATTGTTCAGTGGACCATCCCAATCACAGAATCAATTACTCAATTACAATGATGGCCGGTAACTAATCAACTCTACAAAACACAATGAATAAAACCAGTGGCGTCCAAACTTGGTCCTGGAGGGCTAGTGTCCTGGAGAGTTTAGCTCCAACCCTAATCAAACATACCTGCACCAGCTAATCAAGCATTTAAAAGATATACTAGAAATGTCATGGCAGGTGTGTTGAAGCAAGTTGGAGCTAAACTCAGCAGGACACTGGCCCTTCAGAACCGGGTTTGGACACCCCTGAATAAAACAACACTATTAAAACCCCTGAATAAAACGACTTATTTGGTTTAAATAAGTAGTAATAAAATTATATATATATAATTTTATTACTATAAATTATATTTATAATTTTATTACTACTTATTTAAACCAAATAAGTCGTTTTATTCAGGGGTTTTAATATATATATATATATATATATATATACTGTATATATATATATATATTTTTTTTTTCTTACCCACATTGCTTATGTCTCATTGGTTCATTACACCGCCCCAAAAACTACTTGGAATGAGTGCACATATTTACATATAACTGAACTTATATTGTACATATAACTAAACTAAACTATCGACACAATCTATATTGTAAAAGCGCTACAGAAATAAACATGAATTGAATTAAATTTATATGAAGTCTGGGTAAAAATAAGGCAGTGAACACAGAAACAAGTGTGTGATTACACATTCCCACACATTAATTACCAGAATAGTTTTACTTTTGAAGAATCACTGCCAATATTGTGCTCAACTACTGTATATGCCACACCTCTCTACTTTAAAGTATCCTTGACGGTAAGTGTGAACACACGTGTCAGACTCATGCTCAAGGGGGAAAAAAATCTGTGAAGAGGCGGATATGATTCCGATAACATCAGCAGGAACTTCCAAATACAGCTCCATTATGTTCAAATGGACTCCAGACCTCTCACAGGAAGGTGGGAGTTTCACTGGGAATATAAAACACAATCAATCTTCTAGCACTTTACCTTGTTTGGCCTTCTTTTTTCCCCCCAAATACAAAACAATGGTTACCTCGAGTTCATCTTCTCACCTTGAAGCTTGGGAAGCTGGCACTGTACTAAAATTATTTTACATTGATGTTTTTCTTTTTGAGAAGGACAATCATTTGAACCTATTTAGATCATTTTACTAGAACCAATAACACAAATTAGTGTAAAATGTTTATTTTTTGATTAAACACTCATAAGTGCACGTACATACACAATCATAGTGCCTGCTGTCATCTAAGCTCTCTCTCATTCAACCTCTTAAAGCAAGTGACAATAAAGGTCATGTTCATTTGTTTGTTCAGCATGATAGGTCAAAGAAAGTGGTAAATGTTTTAGCTTTAGAAATGGATGGAAATATCCCTTATGCACATTTAAAATAAGAATTAATTCACATACTAAATGCATGACTGCACAATAATTGGACTACACAATTGAATTGTAATGGTAAAATAGTGTTTGTTTCAGTTAAATGTTTTCTTTACAATACAAAAAGGTAACCCATCAATACAAAAAGGTACAAAAAGGTAACCCATGCTTGCATCTCATTGGCTCTATGGTCAAATTTCTAGTCCATTGACAATATAACATATAATGAATCATACAGATGATCGTTTATCCGCTCCTGATCTTACAACAAACACATTCCGTGTTGGAGACAGGATGCGTTTATGACAGTGTAAAGCACATGCAGAGTTCCTGTGCAGGCCAGACGTCGCTATCAAAGTCAGTGATCTAAACTCAACTCTGAAACTGCTGACAGAGCAGAGGATGATATTTCAACTCTTCATCAGCCTAATTTTCATCCAAATTACAAAAGAGCAATGGCAATTAGTATTCTCAATCAAGTGTTTTATTCCATAGTGATTTCATAGTCTTTGAAGACACATTTTAGCTTTTCCACTGTGACAGCATGGTCAGCCTTCCCATATGCCTAGAGAAAAAAGATATGCAAGACTTGAAAAGCAGAATCAAACCATAAAAAAACGTATACAAAAGTAAATTTAGCCTCTAAAATTCACATGCAAAAGACTGGTACGCTTATGGTCAATTATGAAGTGCACCTTCTGCTGTAAACTTATATTAATATAACCATCTTAAAGGGGCAATATGTAAAAATCCGAACCCTTGTAATTAGTGACAATGAATGTGGTTAAGTGAACTTTAGCCTTCCAACTACTTCTTTTCTATTTTGCACTTAGATATTAAACTGTCACAATACAGTACATTAGCAATGAGTATGATAGCATGTCACCTAGAGTACATTAGCAATATTAAGATGAGTGTTTTTTTCTTGTCAACATTAAAATAAACCCAACAATAATGAAAGCTTTGCAAAAGCAAGCCCTTGCTGTTCACACAAAAAAGGAAACCACTTTAAAATAAAAATCCTACAAATTTAAATAATTATATATAGCCCCTTTAAGTGTTATATTGGTTGAGAGTATGGCTGAACAATATATGGTTTGGGCATCGATATCGCAATGCGTGTATGCGCAATAGTCACATCGCAGGATTAGATTATTTATTAAAGGTTAAAAGATTAAGATATTATTAAATTCATTCCTTCATTTACTTTCAGCCAAGTCCCTTTATTCATCAGGGGTCACCACAGCAGAATGAACCGCCGATATTTATTAAACAATATTTAAAAAAATGATTTATACAATGATGACCATGTTATTTTATGACTGATTGTTCAATTTATATACTTGAATACTGCTAGAAATCTGTAGAAATTATAGTCATTTTGCAATATACATCGTAGCAAAACAGAATATCTCAGTGTTAGATTTTTCCAATATCGTGCAGCCTTAGTTTAGAGGGTTACCGTAGACTCCCCAAACACTCTAAGCTTCTTTTCTGTGTTATTGTGGTCAATCTTGCCACCTCCAAGACAGTTACACTCCAGCCCCAAGGCCTCCATAGCTGGATTGACCTTTTCAAATATGTGATCTGAACAAAAAGAGAAGAAATGAGCCATTAGTATGATAATGTTTACTTTGCAATCTGCTAAAATGTATTGTAAAGTATACAAACTTTCCAAAAGTCTTTGTTTTCAATTATATATTCCTATAATAAAGGCTATTTCTTTAACTTATTCTCAAATACGTTTTTATATTCGCACATTCGTTCATTTTTAAACAGTGACAACTTGTGACACTGTCTCTATATTGTTTATTACACTACTTTGAATATTTCAGTCTGAAATTGCATGTAAATATGACCTCAAAACAACATTAGCACTATTTAACTGAATGTGAACAATGTTGTACTTTGATATTCATTGGCTGCTAATGTGATTTTACTATTTAGAATTAGCAAAGGAAAACTTTTTGAAATTATGCTATTAATTATAAAGTCCAAATGTGCAAATATAAAACCAACATTACCTCAATTTCTCAAATTAGCATCTCAACCCACAGGAAAATAGTATTTTACAGTAAATAGCTGATTTGAACTATGCTAGTACTTGAATTAAACTAATTTGTTGGTATAACAACTATAGTTATACAAATATTTCACAAAATACACTACGTTTTCTATAACTACAGGGTATATTATATGCAGTGTGCAAATTTTACATTAACGATCCGGGGGTGGGGGGGGGGGGGGGGGGATGGTTGTGGGGTCAACTTTTTTGGTAATAGTTTAGCAATACATGCTTCAGTGAATCAAATTTATTAATGTATTTAAATTACATCAAATTTATTAATAAAATGTATACATTTTTAGTGTTTTGAAGGATATTTAGTGACTATTTTAGAGGTCACTGTATATCAAACTATACAAATTATGTCTAATTTATCTTTTTTTAGGCTACATGCAGATATAAACAACTATTTTACAAGAAGAACGGTTTGTTTTGTGAATACATATGTCTTTCGGTGCTCTGGAACTGCCAGTAGATCAGACGGTTGAATGATATTTTTCCTAGCATTGGCGCAATTATGCATTCACAATGGTATGAACCATTTTAGGGGGGTCTAATGTCTATTTATATTATACAATTTTAATTATTAATATTTAAATATCAGATCAGAGAAAGCTATTTCTTACTATCAAAAGGGCTGACTCCACATACAGCTTTGTTTTGATGTTCGTTCAATCAAACGTTATTAGGGGGGTCACCCCACCCCCAGACCCCCGGGTAATTCGCACCCAGATTATACGCCACTAATACAATGTCAGTAAAACTATAAGCTACTACAATATTTATTATAGTTTATCAGTTCACCAGTGCTCTACGCAGAGCATCCCTTACCAAAAGAGATGAAAATAGTATAATATATTCAGTATAATACAACACAATTCAAAAACACTAAATATAAAAATATCTTACTTTCTTGTGACAGCTGTCAATACATGCCTAGTTGTTATATTGACACGTTTGGTAAATGGGTTTTCTCCTGATGCCAAAAACAGCGAGGATCACAATGTAGGTTACCAGCTGATTTATAAATACTACAGAGCTATCCGAGAAGGATAAAGTTTATGACTCGAACTCTCACTTACCGCACCATTCAGGCTAACGTTACTGCACTTGAAAGCGTGCGCACTTACTGTGATACTCGGCAAGTTTTAGTTCCTCTGACTATCACTTTATGATCATTTCCACCTTTAACTTTTACGTTCACTTGTATGTATTAAAAACACCCTCGGGGGTCGATGTCTACGCCGGGGAACGTTGCTCAAAGCGTCTGCCATCTTCGCAGTGCCAGCTGAAGAGAGGAGGCGAATGAAGCCAACCTTAGAAAGTAAAGCGCAACATTCTTAAAGCTATATCAACAACACTACAAACCGGAAGTGAGTCCTAAAAACGCGAAACGTACATTCAACTTCAACATATAACGTTATTCAATTAATACTTTCTTTATGTTCACAGATGGTTGAGACTAAAAATCTGCAACAAGGGAGAATTTTTAAAGGCAATAGTCTATTTTCATGCAAATTATTCATGATTATTTGCCAGATCTAGGTTACTACATGGCAGAGGAAAACTTGACTGTATTTGTCTGTGACATTTTGGCCCTTATCTCACTCTCACCACCACCCCTTCCTTTCTACAACAGAACCTGTGGACTTTCCCGACAATAGCAAGTTAGGTCTAATCAAAATATTTTAGCATTTTCCCAGTTTGTTTAACCAGAAAAAAATCATTGAGCTTATTTAATTTGAAATAGACCTATTCACAACAGTGCAATAAAGATTAGCCTAAATTATGGAAAATATATAGGGCTAGTTATTAATATTTGGTTCAGACAGGCTGTAGATTTTTTCCTTAGCCCCCTTTGATTGTTCTATTTACAACGTCTTTTATTTATTTGGTTGTTCTTCTTGATTGTAGACTTTGAAATGGTTTATGAATCTGTTGTAGTTTACAGTCCAAAGACATGCGCTATAGGTGAATTACGTAAGCAAAAATTGTCCATAGTGTATGTGTGTGAATGAGTGTGTGTGGATGCTTCCCAGAGATGGGTTTGCCAGCTGAAAGGGCATCCGCTGCCTAAAACATGTGCTGGATAAGTTGTACGGTTCATTCTGCTGTGGTGAATGGTGGTTAATAAAGGGACTATGCTGAAAAGAAAATGAATGAATATATACAGTTGAAGTCAGAATTATTAGCCCCCCCTTTTGAATTTTATTTCTTTTTTAAATATTTCCCAGATGATGTTTACCAGATCAAGGACATTTCACAGTATGTCTGATAATATATTTTTCTTCTGAAGAAAGTCTCATTTGTTTATTTCAGCAACAATAAAAGCAGTTTTTATTTTTTTATGAACCAGTTTAAGGTAAAAATTATTAGCCCCTTTAAGCTATTTTTTTCCAGATTGTCTACAGAACAAACCATCGTTATACAATAACTTGACTAATTACCCTAACCTGCCTAGTTAACCTAATTAACCTAGTTAAGCCTTTAAATGTCACTTTAAAGCTGTATAGAAGTGTCTTGAAAAATCTCTAGTCAAATATTATTTACTGTCATCATGGCGAAGATAAAATCTATGAGTTATTAAAACTATTATGCTTAGAAATGTGTTGAAAAATCTTCTTTTCTTTAAACAGAAATTGGGGATAAAATAAACAGGGGGGTTAATAATACAGGGGGGCTAATAATTCTAACTTCAACAATATATATATATATGTGTGTGTGTAAATCAAATGGCGGCATGGTGGCGGAGTGGGTAGCTCTGTCACCTCACAGCAAGAAGATTGCTGGTTCAACCCCCGGCTGCGTCAGTTGGCATTTCTGTGGAGTTTGCCAGGTTTCACGTGGTTTTCCTCTGGGTGCTCCGATTTCCTCCACAGTCCAAAGACATGCCTATGAGATAAATTGGAAAGTGTATTGTGTGGTATGTCCTGGTCCTCCAGCTTGGGGGTTGAGTGTGTGGGCTAATAAGCCCACCTCGTAAAAACTAGATGTTATGAAACACCACATGGTGCGGCTAAATTTCAACTTTGATATAATTGGGAGCAAGTATAACTTTGTGTTTGTTTCAGATAACAGTTTCAGTGAAGACTGAATGACCAGCCGAGGTTCAAACCAGCAACCTTTTTGCTGTGAGGCGACAACATTACCTACTGCGCCACCGCATCGCCCGCATAATAGTAATAATCATCCCGCAACTGGAGTGTGTTGATAATTTTTTTTAATGGACATATTACCTGAGCTGTAATATTATTCTTTTGACACACTCAATTTATTTATTTCTGTTGTTCTTTTCACTTGTTTTTATGGTGCACTCATGGGTGCTATTTCTGTAATACGGAAGCTGGTACAACACTGAGCAAACACACTAAACCCAGTGGCATCCGAGAAGGTTCAAGGTCTCACGAAATTTCAAAATGAGAAATCTCTGGGGAGCTTAACAATAATGGCTTTTAAACAAAACAAATTTAAAACCGCCCAGCTAGGTATTACTGATCAAACTCTACACTATTGTCTACTTTTAAATTCAATTAAATGGACATATATTATTGTTGAATACTTCTTCTGAACTACCACTGTTATTTTTAGTTTGAGAAAATCTCAGTTTATGATTTATTTTATTGTATTATCATTTTATTATATTTATGATATTCACTACACTGAACATAGAATTAACATCACCATTAATTGTCTTTCCATGAAACTGGGAAGATAAAAGCATTACTTGAATTGTTACTGGCAACATCTTCTCTGTAATTCCCCTTGTGACCCATATTGTCTCGCTCTTTCCTTTAGAAACAGAGCTGTAGATATCCACAGGAAATGTGGGTGTTTTTGCCATTATTTCTTCCTGCTAATTATTTTTTAATACCAAAAAGGAAAAGTGTTCTCTTAACGTTAATCAGGCGATCCAGAAATTGGCATAATTCATGTTTCTGAAAATATATTTATAAAATTATATTTATAAAATACAGCTCACCAAGGTTTTCCCTTTATTTTTATGCCAAGTACAGATGTCTTTGTTAATATAGAGATATATATTTTAAACCCACTTCAACAAACACAAAATACACTGCCTAATATATTGACAGTAATGTTAATAAAATAAGTAAAGAAACAAAAAAATAATAATAGAAAAAAGCTAAATTGAATAAAATAAGATACTAATAAATAAATAAATTAAACAAATAGAAGACAATAGTGGGTGGTACAGTCAGGGATAGTGCTATGCTATCTTACAATGAAAGTCTGGCGTAGATTAAGCATGAGGGTCTGGAGGGTTACATACAAAATAAGTTACATTACCCACTAGGAAGTATATTTATAGCAGAGAAATATGGTAAGAGTTGACAAACATATCAGAATTTGCTAGAACCTCTAATTGAAAAATTAACTTTTTTCAAAGTGTAGATATAACATCAGATCTTGAAGCCAGTGTGATGCTTTAGTTAGATTTAAACATTTCCAGTGCAATAAAATTTGTCTGTGAGCCAGTAAAGATGCAAAGGCAATAATGTTTTGTTGTCTTTGAGTCAGATTTAATTATTCCAGGTGGAATGCCAAACAATGGAAATTCCGCACATGGCTTAAGCTGTACTTCACACACTTTAGACAATATATCGAATATGGTTGACCAGTAAGGAGTACGCTTAGGGCACATCCAAAACATGTGAGACAAGTCTGCTTTGCCTGTGTGACACCTTATTCCGGTCTGGTCAAAATTAAAAAGAGTAAAAAAATTAAAAGAGGTATCCGTGATCTATTTAGATGTATTCGCTGTAACATGAAATATAATTAAAATGGATTTAAATTATTCCGTGTCAAACAGTTCTTCAGAAAATAGTACTTAGTTAAAATTACTGCTGCTCAATTAATAATCATTCTAAGGGTAATTGCGGTTCCTGGTCTCATAATCCTGGACCAGGCCGTATCCTGAGCATATACTGTGATGGTCATGGAGGAGGTGAAGAGCATGAGACTGTTCCTGAAAGACCCCAGTGACAGTCAAGTTTCTGCATTGATCCTATGGACTAGCCTGATCACTCGCCAGTGACCTGCTTACACCGGCATCTTCTCCACAATGAATGTCCAGCGCTCTCCAGCCTCAGGAACCTATAGACTGCAGCTCTGCACAGGAAGTTTGGCCAGAGAAGAAATGGTTACGCCCAACTAAGCCTGGTTTCTCTCTCGAGTTTTTTTCCCTCACTTTCGTCAATTGGTGAATTTTGTTCCTCGCCACTGTCACCACTGGCTTGCTTGGTTTGGGACTTGTGGAGCTGCGCATCGATGGATTTGCTCTTCAGTGTTTCAGCAGTGAAAAATAAACCACACTGAAATGAACTAAGCTGAACTTTAACTCTGAAAACTGAACTGACACACTTTCAATTTACTAGAACTTTTGTGTTAAACTGCTTCGACACAATCAACATTGTAAAGCGCTATAGAAAAAAAATGAATTGAATTGAACTTTCACAAAAAATGTTAAGCAGCACAATTGTTTTCAACAATGAAAATATTAAGATTTGTTTCTCAAAGAAATAGTTTAATCAAAAAATGTCAATTAACTTACTATTTACTCACTATCCAGTGGTTCCAAACCTTTTTGAGTTTTTTTTTTTTTAAATCCAAACAAGACGTTTACAAGAATCTTGCTAATTAGTGTTGGGGGTAATGCATTACAAGTATATGTACTAATACTAAGTAACGAGTAAAGTAACACATTACTTTGAAAAATTAAGCAATATTTGAGTTACTTTTTAAAAAAATGTAATGCTAGTTACTTTTTAGTTTAATTAATTAGCTTATAAAAAATAAATAGCTGAATTAAAATGAATGTAGTCTGGTAGACTCAATTAGAGAATGCTGGTACAGAAACCGAGATGGCAGAGCCTTACTTGTCTGCGATGAAAGTTTTCTCATATTCTGAATGGATCAAAGAAAGGGAAAAAAGGTTTATAGTCTCAATGGACAGTGATTTTATAAAGATAAAAAACAAAAAGTACAAAAGCAAACACATTGCTTTTAAACTTCATTAAATTGAATATATGGCATATAGCTTGAGGGTCAGGAAGTTCTCAGAAGATAACATTATCCTACATTATTATTTTTTCATGTTTTTTTTTAAGGCAAATGAAGGTGTAGGCTATGTGGTTCTTTGTTAATTGCAGAGCTACTTTATTTCAATAACAGAAGAAAAAAAATCCTCCAAGTTATGAAACAGATGAAGCCTCAGCCAGGTCAGTAAAAAAAGTAACGTTTACTGGTTTCCAACAATCTTCAAAATATCTTCTTTTGTCTTCAGCATAGAAAAGAAACTCAAGTTTAAGCAGCAAATAAGCATTTTAGAATAATTTGTCATTTTTTTATTCTTTTATCCTAATAATAAATATCAGTCATCCTGATGTGGGTGTATCAGATCGAGAGACCTCCTTCCTGAAACATCATTTCCTTGCACACTTCCTAAAGAAAGTGGAATGCTAAAAAAATTGAAAGTGTTTGAAAAGAAAGGGCAGTTTCCTCCTTGATCAGGATTGGAGAAGGGTTTTTCCAGAAGAACCTGAATTCCTTTGCTTGTATTGGCTGATGATGACACAAGTGGATCCGGGAAGGGGAGTCTTTATCCACCGCTGAGCCACTATATAAATGCCCCCAACACAGCAACTCCAAGATCAGACTCCCAATCAGAGCCATCAAAGAATTAAAGAAAGAAAAAAGTACAGAACTACAAACTACAGAAAGGACCCATCAACTGCAGAACTCTACGTCACTAATAATGGTAAGTAAAGCATTAACAATATGCATTTAAATCATTTAAAGAGATAGTTCACACACAAGGGAAAATTCTTTCATCATTTATTCATCCTTTACTTGTTACAAACCTATTTACAGTTTGTTCTGTTGAACACAAAAAGAGATATTTTGAAAAATGTTGGAAACTTGTAACCATTCATTTCCATTAGTTTTTCCTACAATGTAAGTCAATGGTTAGAGGTTTCAATCATTCTTCCGTATATCATATTTTTGTGTTCAACAGAAGCAAGTATGTCAAACAAGTTTGAGTAAAGGATGACAGTTTTTTTTTTTTTTTTCAGTTTTGGTGAACTATCCCTTTAAGTATCAATCATTAAGATCATCTAAGTGATATAATTATTTTATTTTGCAGAGCATTTACAACAAAGTGTGCAGTTCTTTGCTTCGTTTGTTCTTATATCTTCAGGTAAGAAAGTAAACCATATAACTGTATACTGTAAATAGTTCAAATAGGTCATTAATAGTTCCAATGTTTTATTTCTGCAGCGCTTAAACTTATGGAGAGGCCAGTGAAGGGTTGGTCATACCACCACTCAGATTCTACCAGGACATGGCAAGAGGCCAGAAACTGGTGCAGGCAGCACTACACCGACTTGGTGGCCATCCAGAACAAAGATGAAATTTCAGTACCTCAACGAAAATCTTCCAAGACGCAATGGCTATTACTGGATTGGTATTCGTAAATTAATAACCAGTGGACCTGGGTGGGAACTAACAAAACACTTACTGCTGAAGCTGAAAACGGGCAGAAATGGAGCCCAATAACAAAGAGAATAATCAAGACTGTGTGGAAATATATATTAAAAGAGAGAAAGATGTAGGTAAATGGAATGATGAATCCTGCTCAAAATCGAAGACAGACATTGTGCTACACAGGTAGGTAGTTTTTTTTTTTTTTTAATCTTGTATGGGCCTTCCAACCAATGCAATTAGATCCAAAATGAAAAGTAATTCTGCTGGATTTGTTTTAAAAATACAACCATCAGCCAATAGTATGTTGTTGTCTTTACCCCAGCATCCTGCGCGAGCGATTCCTGTGTCAATGGTCATGGAGAGTGGTGTAGAAACCATAAACAGCCATACATGCTCATGCTTTGATGGTTTTTTATGGAAATACATGTTGAAAATGGTGAGTAACGTTTTCTGTAGATGTTTTCCATATCAGGTCTGACAATAAAAGTTGTGAAATCTAACTGCGTGACTTTTTTTGCTATTTAGTTGTTAAATGTAAACCAGAGGAAGTCATCACTGGATCATTCTAGTAAGCAAGTGCTCACATCCTCATGGAAACTTTGCGTATGGCTCTCAGTGTGAATATTTCTGTGAGGAGGGTTATGAACTGAAGGGTTTCAGTACAACGAGATGCAGGTCTACAACAGAGTGGACAAGCAAACCACCATCTTGTGAACGTAAGTAGATATTACCAGTGCAAAATGAAAACAACGCATTTCATCAGTCATTCCTTTTCAAGCATTTTCACTGCTTTTTGCAGTTGTTCAATGCCCAGAGTTGGCCAAACCACAGGAAAGGTGGGATGCAGTGTGATCATCCAATGAGTTGAGTTCAGCTATCAGTCCAGCTGTGAGTTTGTGTGTGATAAGGATACAAACTGCAGAACTCCAGCTCCTCTATTACTGATCTGTGGAGCAACGGGACACTGGAATGATTCACAGCCCACATGTGAAAGTAAGAAAAATTTGCATTTATGAGAACTATTTTGATTCAGTCCTACTCTTGGCTTTTTTCAGATGAATAATCCTGATGCCTGTTTTATTATTTTCAGTTGTAAAATGCAAAGCAGAGGATATCGCCCCACCAGCTCATGCTGACATCAAGTGCACCACTAAAGATTTCTCCTATGAATCTCAGTGTGAATATTCCTGTGAGGACGGTTATGAGCTAAAGGGTTCAAGTGCAACACGTGCACTTCCAACATCAGAGTGGTCAAGTGAACCAACCAACTTGTGAACGTGAGTGCATTTATATTGTCCAAGGTGACAGATGTAGATGTAACTATGCTTTTTTAAAATTCTAATGAAAAATTTGCTAATCTGTTCACATATTTCCTCCATACCACTACAGTTATTCACTGCCCAGCCCTTGATAAACCTGTCAATGGAAACCTTAGCTGCAATTCAAGCTTAGTTATGGGAAGTGAATGCAGCGTACAGTTGTGCAGAAGGATTTATCCTCAAGGAGTTTCAGAGATCAGCTGTACAAAAACAGCAGAGTGGAGTCAGAAAACCACCTCACTGTGAAGGTAATGAACAACTCTTGCTCCGCCAATGAATTCACAGATTATTTTAATGTGTCTTAAAAACTTTATTGCTTTAGATTTGTCACCAATTTCAGCAGCTTTTAAATTCCTGTTAAATTTGCACGGACCATATTTGCTGATACTGCTAGAGACTATTTAAATTGTTTTACCTTGAAATTTCTTTGAAATTTCTTTACAGTTGTTCAATGCCCAGAGCTGACCAAACCACAGAAAGGTGGCATGCAGTGTAATCATCCAGTGAGTCAGTTCAGCTATCAGTCCAGCTGTGAGTTTGTGTGTGATGAAGGACACAAACTGCAGAACTCCAGCTCCTCTATACTGATCTGTGGAGCAACGGGACCACTGGAATGATTCACAGCCCACTTGTGAAAGTACGAAAAATTTGCATTTATGAGAACTATTTGCTTCAGTCCTACTCTTGGCTTTTTTCAGATGAATAATCCTGATCTGTTTTATTATTTTCAGTTGTAAAATGCAAAGCAGAGGATACGCCCCACCAGCTCATGCTGACATCAAGTGCACCACTAAAGATTTCTCCTATGAATCTCAGTGTGATAATTCCTGTGAGGACGGTTATGAGCTAAAGGGTTCAGTGCAACAACATGCACTTCGACATCAGAGTGGTCAAGTGAACCACCAACTTGTGAACGTGAGTAGCATTTATATTGTCCAAGTGACAGATGTATATGTACATATTGCTTTTTTATTCTAATGAAAACTGGCTGATCTGTCACATTTTCCTCCTTACCACTCAGTTATTCACTGCCCAGCCCTTGAAAAACCTGTCAATGGAGATCTCAGCGCAAATCAAGCTTTAGGTATGGGAGCAAATGCAGCTACAGTTGTGCAGAAGGATTTATCCTCAAGGGAGTTTCAGAGATCAGCTGTACAAAACAGCAGAGTGGAGTCAGAAACCACCTCGCTGTGAAGGTACTGAACAAACTCTCACTCCACAAATGGATTTACAGATTATTTTAAAGGCATGATATATTCATTTTTTGCCACTAGAGGGTGCCATATTCACAACAAAAATGTTGTAGTTTGATGACACCATGACTGAGTGTGGAATCATGGGAGTTGTGGTCTTCATTACATCATATATGGGACTCCTATAGACCATTTCAAAGTGGTCATGTCCATTTGGCCCATAAACTATTCGGATTCTTGTTCAAACTATTTCATAACTGTAACAAGAGGAAATTGAATCATAGCTTTATGTCTAAAACAGCTATCATAACATTATTTATAATATGTTTGACCTTATTGGATGTTCTGGAGCTATAGAAATGAAAAATGTAAAAGAGGAAAAACATTAGGACCATTGTTATTGTTTACATCCCTCAAAATGGTCTACAGAAGTCATGGTCATGAGTGAAATAAATTATTCAAAACTTATTATCATCATATGAAGCAGAGTAAAACTGAAAGCCATCAAAGTGAAATGAGAGTGCCGAAACAATTGCTAATGAAAGGCAAGTGTCAACAGCACAAAAGCAGTGAAGCTTTAAATATGTCACCGTCTGATAAAACGCACAGAATGTTAAAGCATCTCTGTTGTTTCCCTGTTTTCTATAAAACTAAACCAGAAATCAAGAGTGTATGATGCCATTAGCATGATGGCACAGGGACACGGCCTGTGTCACTAGTTAAACGTGCTTATTTCTCTTGATTTGAACATTCTTTGAATAATTTGGGATAATACGAGTACACAAGTCTGCAAAATATATTATTCTGTTCTAGTGGTTTATTATATATTTTAATGGAAAAATCTTACATATTGTGCCATAAATGTATGTTAAAAAAGTGAAATTTATCACCAACTCACTAGCCTTTAAAAATCCTAATTTAATTTGCACTGAGAAACATTTGACGATACTGCTTTAATCATTTTAAATTAAATAAACTTTACCCGTGAAATATCTGTTGACTTTTTGGCAGTTGTTCAGTGCCCAGAGTTGGCCAAACCACTGGAAGGTGACATGGATTGTAATCATCCAATGGGTCAGTTCAGCTATCAGTCCAGCTGTGAGTTTTGTGTGTGATGAAGGATACAAACTGCAGAACTCCAGCTCCTCTATACTGACTTGTGGAGCAACGGGACAATGGAATGATTCACAGCCCACTTGTGAAAGTAAGAAAAGATTTACATTTATGAAAAACTATTTTGCTGGCAGTCCTACTCTTGGCTTTGAGATGAATAATCATGATCAATTTTCTGATTTTTAGTTGTAAAATGCAAAGAAGAGGATATCACACCACCAGCTCATGCCAAAGTCCACTGCACTAATGAAGACATACCCTATGAATCTCAGTGTGAATATTTCTGTGAGGAGGGTTATGAACTAAAGGGTTCAAGTACAACAACGTGCACTTCAACAACAGAGTGGTCAAGTGAATCAACAATGTGTGAACGTGAGTGTGAAATGCAATATATATACATATATATATATATTCTTTTATATATTTATATTCATATATATATATTATATATATATATATATATATATATAATATATATATATATATATATATATATATATATATATCCTTTCTTTTTAGAAACCTCTCATAATAATTTGTTAATCTGTCCATGATGTTTCTCCGTAACACTACAGTTATTCAGTGCCCAGCCCTTGATAATCTTGTCAATGGAGATCACAACTGCAATTCAAGCTTCAGTTATGGGAGTGAATGCAGCTTCAGTTGTGCAGAAGGATTCATTCTCCAGGGGGCTTCAGAGATCAGCTGTACAAATACAGCAAAGTGGAGTCAGGAACCGCCTCACTGTGAAGGTAATGAATGAATCTTGCTTCATTTATCAATTTACAGGTTGATTACATCTAAATCTAGCTTATGTGTCTACCCTATGTGATTTTTTTAAATACAAAACACATTGTTGTTGTATTTTTTTCAACTATAGCAGTGGTTTGTCCTCTGCTTCCTGACCTAGCGAATGGGTACACAAACTGTTCATCTGAAGAACTCTTCTTTGGCACCGTCTGCAACTTCATTTGTTTTGATGGCCACCAGCTTGACAGTAATGAGACTGTGATGTGCAGGCATGATGGGAGATGGTCAGGGAGTGAAGTGGCAGTGTGTCAAGGTAAACAGCTGATATTAATAAGCAGAGATGTAATTTAGGTGATAGAGTGAGACTGACATTCTACATATTTCCTTTTAACTATATTTACAGCTCGACCTGGTCCTTCTGAATCACTCTTCAAAGCGACAGAAGTGGCTCTTGGGGTTGCAGGAACTGTCGGCAGCTCCAGTCTGTTCTTAGTCTACTGGATACTGAAGAAACTGAAGAGTAATGGTGAGCCAAACAGTCTACTGAGATTGATTTCGTTACAGTTCTAACATATTGTAACCAAGTATAGTATAGAATCTGTCCTTCAATGTTGTTCATAAATAATATAATTAAAATAACTTAAATACTAATTCAAATGTCTTTTTTTTGTTTTCAGCTAACAAGTTTAAACTGAACAGGTGAGATCTGGCTTATTTTAATACACATATTATTTATCAGTCTAGTGCTCTTGGTTTATGTATATAGAATATATTTGTTTAAATCTGCTTTTGTCTATTTTCATTGTTAGCACTTTGGATATCGTGGATCCACCACAGGCTTATAAGAGCAGTTCTGACAGTCTCATATAGAGCAGAAGTACTTCAAACTACACTGTGAGCATATTCATCATAATGCACATATAAGTCAGTTTGGGTTATGATAATGGGTTTATTCCAGTAAAAAGCTCATTAAAAACTAATTTAAACTCGTTTGTTTTTACAGGATATTATGGCAGTAGTGGAAACACCTCAGAAGATATTCTTTATCCAGTGTGATCGGCATTTTGATGAATGAATTAATTTGATTTCTGCTTCCCAGTGGAAGCATCATTTACTTGAGTTGAACATATTGTTCTTTACTGTTTAACCCTCTGAGGATGTTTTGGTGGGATGGCTGGAGAAGTTCTGACGTGCCCTGACATTTGTGCTTTTTTCAGTTTCTTATGAACATATAATCTGCTGAAGTCTAATAATACTGCAAACAGCACAAACTGAGCTACAATAATATGTTAGCAATATTGTTCATGATTGTGTTGTTGAGAAAGAAACGTTTATGTATGGTTAGTAAAAATCTAAGATGTTGAAGTCACTGAAATAACTCCATAAAACATATACAGAATCTTGTAGCCTAGAGATTTTGCTTCAAAATTAAGTGAAAATCATCTTGTTTGTTTGTTTACAGGAAACAATATATTGATTTCAGTCAGGGTGTCCAAACTCGGCCCTGGAGGACCACTGTCCTGGAGAGTTTAGCTCCAACCCTAATCAAACACACCTGAACCAGCTAATCAAGCTCTTACAAGATATACGAAAAACTTCCTGGGAGGTGTGTTGAAGCAAGTTGGAGCTAAACTCAGCAAGACACCCGCACTACAGGACTGAGTCTGAACACCCCTGATTTAAGTGAAGTTTATTTATAAACTAATTTCAAGAGCATCACGTGCTTATGATTGTCCACGGCTGGTCCCGCATTAGCTAACACGTGATTCACCAATCAGACGATTTCTACTAACTCGCTATAAATAACCTAAGTTTTTACCTCACTATCTTCTCGTCTTGAAGAATCCCCCTACCACCCCTACTAGTTTGGGTGACACGGTGGCCCAGTGATTAGCACTGTTGCCTCACAGCAAGAATGTCACAGGTTAAAGTCCCTACTGAACCAGTCGACATTTCTGTGCAGAGTTTGCATGTTCTCCCTGTGCTCACATGGGTTTCCCCCAGATTCCTCCCAGAGTCCAAAAACAGGTGACCTAAGTAAATTGAACATTCTAAATTGGCATCATAGTGAACTTTTAGTAAGCCGTAGATTTCTCTTTAGCCATCGCTTTATTTGTCATTAGCCAGAAATAAGTTGGGAGATCTACCTGAGCTCTAGCCCTGCTAATGGGGGGAGCCCAGGGCTCGATGATCTTATGAGCTCAGGGCTCTCTCCCAGGACAGCATGCCAAACAAGCTTTATTATCAATCATCAGCTAATGGTGAACTCTTGAAATATTCTAAGACTTTTTGAGTGGAAAGGGTCTATTGAGAAGAGCATTACTATCATTACTAATGCAGTGATACACACCTGATAAGACAAATGCTTGCATTATGAGTTGCATAATGGACCATCCAGATAGGTATGTGTTAAACACTTTATTGTTTAATATATACATACTGTTTTGTTATTATGAATATATAGAAATAAAAATAGGCCCTTTACAGTTTTCAAATCTGTGCGGTCCCTATGCGTTTGCCAACCCCAGGGAGTTAAATATATATATATATATATATATATATAATATTATATATATAATATATATATATATATATATATATTATATATATATTTTTTTTTTTTTATTAATTCAGTGTTAAATAAAACATTTTGTACTATTTATTTAGCAAAAACTGTAGCTGGGCTGATTACTATTTGTAAAGTATTCCAATAAAGTTTGACTTTCATGACATCTTGACTTGGCTGTTTCAGTGCATTTAGCATTTTCAGATGAGACCTAAAACCTCACAAATAAAAACATCAACATCAAAATATAAATAAACATTTAATGTGACTTTTAACTTTCCCATTCTACAAATGTCTTATTAATTGTAGCCTATCTGTGTTGTCCTTTGTCAAATACTTACATTAAACTAATTCCTTCAATCAATCAGAAAATTATAAATTGTTACCAGTAAAAAAAACTATACATTTGAAAACTTACAATACAGGGCTCTAAAATTATGACAGAAATCATTATTCCTGATCATTGCTCTTGATATTGAAAGACAGAAAATATATTGTTGCCCTTATGAAAAATAAGTATACTTTAAATTCATTTTACTAAGTATACTTAGGTAATGTTGAAGTATATTTTAAATATACTTCACGTATTAACACTTTCTAACACATCTATTATAATGCTTGTAAGACTGGCAGAATGGGGACAAGGGATTCAGCCAGCATAATCACAAACACGGGCACTCCACAGGGCTGTGTCCTCAGCTCAGTCCCATCCTCTACACCTTGTCCACCTATGTGGCCTCCCACAATGGCAGCATCATCCTAAAGTTTGCAGACGACACTGCTGTGATAGGACAAATCACTGACGGCGACGAGGTAGTCTATAGGAGGGAAGTGACCTTTCTGGTGACATGGTGTGAAGACAACAACCTCACCCTCAACAAAGATAAATGAGATGAAAGTGGACATGAGGAAAGAGAGAAGCCCTCATTAGCCACTACTTGTCTTTGGACTGGATGTGGAGAGGGTGAGTACCTGGTGGTCCACATCAGCGGAACCTCACCTGGAAGCTCAGCACTACACAGCTGGTGATGAAAGCTCAGCAGCGGCTGTACTTCACTGTGTGGTACGGTACGACAGCTCTACTACCAGGGACTGCAAACACCTGCAGAGAGTAGTGAAGAATGCATCTAAGATCACCAGGAATACTTTGCCCTATCTGCAAAGGATCTACCATCGCAGAGTCCACATGAAAGCTGTCTCCATCATCAAGGACCTCCAACACTCTCCTCCCCATAAAAATTCCTAACAGTACTTCAGATTGTGGAACAGTCCACTAAATCAGGCAGGCAGCTTGTGGTATAATGCTATAATGTTAAACTATTCAGTTGAGTTTAATTTATATGTTACTGTTAAAGACTATCCACTGAAGAGCAGTCAGTAGAAGTACATTTCAGGAAAGTACATACAAAGTCAAATGAAAGTATATGCTGTTTTAATAGTGCACTTGAATAAATCTTTTTGGTAAAGAAGTTCATTTTAGAGACGTCCATAATAGTAGACTCAAAGTATGTTCTTATTTTGTAGTACCAACAGTACACTTGAATAAACTTTGTCATGAGGGTGTGTTTAGAGATCATATTCTGACAACGAAAAAACATGACCATGCATAATCACTACAAGATAAATCCAATCACTTTCATATCTGCACTTTGTCGTTTTAAGTTGAATTTAGCAAGAGCTCCAAATTTAGCTAGGGTAAGTTGTGTTGAAATCTAAAAGCTTTTGGTTGGTCGTAGCTCAACAGAAACAAAATTGATTGTTTTTTTCAGAGCTGTAAAACAATGCAAATAAATAAAAAATGAATGCATACGTCTGATGTACAGCGTTTTAAGGACATTTTTTAGTTTGTAAGATTATACACTCACTGGCCACTTTTTATAGGGTACCTTAATAGTACCGGGTCGGACCCCTTTTTGCTTTCAGAACTGCCTTAATCCTTCGTGGCATATCTTCAACAAGGTACTGGAAATATTCCTGAGATTTTTGGTCCATATTGACCTGATAGCATCATGTAGTTGATACAGATTTGTTGGCTGCACATCCATGATGCAAATCTCCCGTTCCACCACATCCCAAAGTGCTCTATTGGATTGAGATCTGGTGACTGTGGGGGCCATTTGAGTGCAGTGAACTCCTTGTCATGTTCAGAAGAAATAGAGACTCATCAGACCAGGCAACATTTTTCCAATCTTCTATTGTCCAATTTTGGTGAACCTGTGCGAACTGTAGCCTCAGTTTCCTGTTCTTAGCTGACAGGAGTGGCACCTGGTGTGGTCTTCGGCTGCTGTAGCCCATCCACCTCAAGGTTTGACATGTTGTGCGTTCAGAGATGATCTTCTGCATACCTCGGTTGTAACTATTGGTTATTTGAGTTACTGTTCACTTTCTATCAGCTGTAACAAGTCTGGCCATTCTTCTCTGACCTCTGGCATCAACAGGGCATTTGCTCCCACAGAACTGCCGCTCACTGGATATTTTCACTTTTTCGGACCATTCTCTGTAAACCCTAGAGATGGTTGTGCATGAAAATCCCAGTAGATCAGTTTATGAAATACTGGCACCAATAACCATGCCAGGTTAAAAGTCACTTAAATAACCCTTCTTCCTCATTCTGATGCTCAGTTTGAACTGCAGCAGATCTTCTTGACCATGTCTACATGCATTGAGTTGCTGCCATGTGATTGGCTGATTAGAAAATTGGGTTAACGAGCAGATGGACAGGTGTACCTAATAAAGTGGCCGGTGAGTGTATAATATTTTTGCTTTCACTGTTTATTTTTTGGTACTGTTATCTTGAATTCAGGTATTTATCATTTATTTTAGTGACATTTTTTCATGAGCCCTCTTTGTTTTCCAACTCCAGACACCAGTAATCTAAAAGAAAAACTGGAGTCTCATTTAAAGTCACTGCACTCTCATTTAATCTTTCCTCACCTTCAACTACATGAACTCATTAGCATTGTGATTGCAATGAAAGGTTTTGTTGAAATAACCGAGGTCATGTTCATCTGGACGTATCCTGTGACTGTGTCCTTCCCTGAAGCTGCATGTAATCAGGGGGGGCTTTTAGGTAGCTGGCACTTAAAAACATTTTTTTAGAGTGTCCTTGAAGAGTTCAATGCCATAAATCACCAACATTTTATTATTCGTAATATTATTTAAGTATAGGTTTGATCTTATGTTGTCTAATTACAAAAATTATTTTATTTAATCAAGAATTATTACAATCTTTCCCGCTAGTTACATAATGTTGTCAATCCTGTGATGAAACATCCTGCCATTTAATGCAAATGACCAATAAATATGACGGGAAAACCCTTTTTGACAGACTTAGAGCAAAAGTGACTTTATGTGTACGAGAAAAAGAGTATTCTGCTGAAAACAAGTGACTGATTTCCAAGAGGACTAAGAGGACCATGGTATGCATCTTTTAGGAACTTTTTCACTTTATTATAAGTGTTTTGATTCGTTACAAACATTAATATGTGCCACTAAATGGCTGCTTTTATGTTTAGACTGAAGGTGGTGTAAAAATTAGAGCTATATTTGTGCACATAGGAGTTTTGATGCCTCTCTGGATGATAATGGGTGAGTAGATTCTACATTCATCATTTTCATTAAAGAATGACATTAATTTGTGAAATAATATGAATCTTTCATGTCTAAATATTAGTCCATGTCGAAGGATGGAAATATGTCACGCATTCTGAAAAAATGACCTGGAATGATTCAAGAAAGTGGTGTCAAACTCATCACACTGACATTGTGATGGTCCACAATGAAAATGTGACAAATGTTCTGAAAACAGAGCTGCCAAATCTAAACTCTGCTCCTTACTACTGGATTGGAATGAAAAAGATCAATGACACTTGGATGTGGGTTGCCAATGGACAGGCTGCAGACTATATAAACTGGGCAGAAACAGAGCCCAATAATCGACTGTCTGAAGAAAACTGTGTAGAAATGTACATTACCAGCTTAAACAAAAGTGGAAAGTGGAACGATGATAGCTGCAGTAACTCAAAATACCCTGTGTGTCACAAAGGTAAAAAGACAGAGATTTAATGTGCTTTAGGTTTTTTAGTTTAATTTATTTCCCATAAGAGCATACTAGTTTTTTATATAAATAACCTGTTTATTTTCTTTAAGCACAATGTCCTAACATAACATGCGGTGATAGAAAAGTCTGTGTAGAAAAAGTCAACAACTTCAGCTGTGTGTAAACCAGGTTTCTTGGGGCCCCAATGCAACACAGGTCAGTAATACAGTATTTCAATACATACAACAACAACTGTAACGTTAATAACATTAATTTTTATGGTTTAATAGCTATTGATGAAGTGAAATACATTATACTTTAAAAGGATAGTTTGCAGAATGCTTTAAAGTGATGCAAATGCTGTGAAGTTTGGGTATAAGCGTAGAGTTGGGGTAGGGGGACAGAATACACAGTCTGTACTGTATAAAGGCATAACATTTATAGGAAGACCCTATAAATAATAAAAACCCAACATTTATGTATTCTTCTGGCATTCATCACATTGTTGGGAACCAAGTGCCTAAAATATAGCAAAAACAGTAATTCTTTAGTTTATGGAAACATATTTTTGGTGCTTATGAGCTTATAAATCACACAGGACAAAGTATTTTAGTTAAAGAGGTAGGTTTGGGGTAAGGGGACACAATACACAGTCTGTATGTGGTATAAAAAAAATGTGTGAGTGTGTATGATGGTGACTCTCAACTCCCAAAAATGTCTGTCTGATGGGGTCTAAAAATATATACTTTGCTAAATATAATACTATTACATATTAGTGTAACTGACTATCTCTCTCTCTCTGCAGTTGTTTGTTTCATGTCCGCAGCTCTCCACACCAGCCAAAAGCTGGATGCAGTGCTCTGGACTGTATGGGAATTATTCCCTTGACTCAAAATGTAAATTCTCCTGTGCTGCTGGTTATAAACTGAAAGGCACAGCTGAGCTCAACTGCAATTCCTCAGGTGCATGGAACGCACCTCTACCTTCCTGTGCCGGTATGGTATATTTTTCAGTATGATTTTATGTTTACATCAATATTAAGTCTTATATACACCTTATTTTTCAATAGCGCAAGACTCATGACTAATTTATGAGAAGAATATACATTAATGTTCACTAAACAGACAAACCAGTGTGTTTATATTTCAGGCAGTGCACTAAAATAATATATGTTAATGTTGTATTTGAGACTTTGAATTGAGAGCATCTTCTCTAAATAAATGTATTGTATGTAATCTGTAGTTTATTGATGATTGGTGGAGCTACAACACAAACACAATATCTATATCATGAAAAATTAGAAGACCACTTTAATTTATTGTATTTATTAGGTATGATTTTGAGTAAAATATCAATATTTGTTTATTCTATAAAGGTCTGATTTCTTTTTTCAAATATCAAATAAATATTTGTGTTTTTTCAGACAATTGGTCAGAATAATACAATATTTTCATTTGTCGTGACTGAAAAAGGGTTATTCCACCACACATTGCTTTTTTAACACTTCTAAAGTTAACATTAGTATTATGTGTCTAAAGGTTCATATATTAACATTTTTATTTTCAGCCAAAATTCTCTAAATCACAAAACAAAAATGCATTTGGAAGATCAGTAGTTTAAAAAATAAAAGAACAAAATGTGTTTAACTTACTAAAGATGACATCTAGTATAACTGAGCTTTTCAATAGCTGGACTTTTTTGCATGCATTTTACATATTTTTGACCATCTCCATTTTTAGCCCAAATTAATTAATAAAAACATCCTATATATGTTTATACTCGTGTATAAAATATAAATTACTTCAGTTTGACAGGAGCCACTGAGGTCCACCCGATTTCAAGGTCTAATCACCTAAGAATTTCTCACCTTCCACTTCTCTATCATTTATTATGGAGAATAAGTTTTGCTTTCCTGTTGCAGCGGAGTGTTTTCCCCTTCTATTGTTTGGTGGTAGACTGATAAACTGCACTGAAGCACATGACAGCTCTAGGTCTGCCTGTACAATGCAGTGTCCCCCTGGTTATCTGCTGCTGGGTTTTGCTCAGTTTTCCTACAGAGCTGACGGCACATGGGAATCTGCATATCCAATAATGTGCAAGTATGTTTGCACTGTTAAGCTGTGCACCACAGATAATAAGTATAGTTTATTCTGTGATCTTACATTAAAGAAATGTTTGGAAAACCCTATACCTATTTTTATTTTACATATATAAATAATCCTGAATATAAAGCATTGAAAAGTAACATTAAGTCACTATTATTTCCAACCTATTAGTGGACAGTAAGCTTTCATGTTTATTTAATAAAAATATAGATGTGAATATGAATAAATAACAGATTAATTGTGATTGATGAATTTAAAAAGATTTATAGTACTTACTGGCACTTGTTTTATCTGTCCTCAGACTATATCCATTTTCTATTGCACTTTTGGCATTTGCTGTCATCTCAATGTTTTGTGGTTGTTTATGTGCTTGCTGCATCTGCAAAAAGAGTGAGTTTTGTGACGTTTAAAAAGATTTATAATATATCACAATTACAGTAAGAAAAAATGTCATCTAATATTTTTCCTTTCAAAATTTGGCTGTAGGTAAAGAGGTAATATCAAGGTAATTGGCTTTCATTTGTAATTTGTTTTAGCAATATCCACTGATTTAGATGTATGGAAGTCTTAATCCACAATGTTTTCTTGTAGAACACAACAGGAGACTATAAATCCAGCATTTGAAGCAGAACCTCCACCACTAGAGGGTCCTCTATGTTCAGCATAAACATTATGGTCTTTTTTTTTTCTTCTTTATCCATTCTTTTTTTGCTTTATATTCTCAAACATGAAATAAAATAAGCATTTTCAGTATTTATTTGTTGTTTGTTGCTATAAAGAAAAGCTAGAAAATATGTGGCAGAAATCTGAAATATTTCTGGTACAAGTTCAGATGCAAAAACCTCTAAATGCCATCTGAAAAGTTCTTCTAAAATGAGCATTTTTGGCGAGCTCCTGTATGTGTTTAGTAAATCCACTTTTATGGCAAAAATAGGTTGTTCGCATTGCCTTTAAAGTGAAATAACTGAACAAAAATATTGGAGGCTGAGGAAAAATGCTCATTATAGGGCAAAATTTCAGTTTTTTTTGCATCTGAACTCTTCAATTGTCTCTTACAAACAGTTGTGAAATGTGTCCTTTTAAGGACAGCACTATTACACAATTTCTTATGACTTGTTTCCCATGCAGCGCAACTGTTTAAATAGTAAATCACATTTGACAGTAATTTTATATGCATTGCTGTATAAATGTCCTTTCTGAATTCATGCAAATAAAACCAAATAGTGTCAAAAAGGTAAGGCTTGCTTTTTTACAGTTATATGTTTGTATGTTATATAGGGTATGACTCTAAAAATGAACTTTTAAAGCATTTAGACCTCTGAACCCTTTAATTTAATAACATGCATAGGTAATTAGTAATTACCTATTATTTTTTATTATCATATTACCTATGTTATTAATTTAATTTTTAAATGTGAAAGTTGGGTTGGAAAATAAATCACATGCATTTCTCACATATCCTCAGATGGTTTTGTTGGTGCATATGACTCTATTTTCTGGATGCCTGGTATTTATGACTGGAATGTATAATGGTATGTTCTCATTAAATTTATTTCTATATTGACATGTTCACACCAAGAACTAGAACTATAATGATAACCATATTAGCATCCACCCACCAAACCAAGGATCTGTTTTAAAAACAGTGTGTACTGCTGCTCATCCAAATTTAGATTTTACAAGAAACTACTTTAAAGACATGTATATTAAAATCTTAAATTATAATCTTTGCAGAACAGTTTTTTTGGCTGTTTTGTTATAGATTAATTTGTGACAGAAAAATGCATCAAAATAAAAATAAAATATATTAAAAAACAGTCAAAATGGATTTGGGTGTCACATGGTTGTTATGACATTGCACCTAAACACAGGCCTATTGAAAGAGGTGGTTCTTTTCTTCCAAAAAAGTGGACATTTTTGCAGTTATTTGCCTTGTTTTCTATTATGAGGTTAAAATACTGCATTTTAGTGATATTTTAAGGACATTGCTGGATTAACTTGTCGGATGGTGACCACACTTTTTGATGTACAAAAAATATTCCCCACAATTTTGTTGAAGTGCTTACAATACTATTTGACTACGAAGTGTGTATTTACAAATTTGCATTTGAACTGTAAGTTTTTACAGTTTTTTACATAATGTTATGAGATTAGCATTTAAAAAAATTTCATAAAGAAATATGAAAATTTATTAACATCAATTTATCATCAATCAAAAAAAACATATTAGGAATCTGTTAAAACTTGTTTTAAATTAAAAACTTTAGTCTATAAGTAGGCTCACACGAAATCGTGTGTAAATTTGTAAAGGTATGTAAATTTATATTTATTCAGTTTTTTAATTAATTTCACTAATATTATTGTAATATATTATTAGTTATATTAAAATGTCCGTATGATTTATTTACAATACAGTTTGTAAAGTAATATTTTCTATCTTTTAGTAGATTATTATATGAGAGCCTTGCTTTGTTTACTAAATAAGTGGATCTAATTGGATTTGCATTGTAAACATTAAATAAAAGTTAAAAATAAAGAATTATTTCATATATTGTTTCATATGTTTTTAGTTATGATACTGCTAAAATCATTCCACATAAATCCACAGATTTTTTAATAAAATTCTCCACAGAAATAGCAAAAAATATTTGCAGATTCTGTCTGGCCCTACCTAGGCAAATAACAAACTGGACAGCTCATTCAATTTTCTATTTGAATTTAGCCATTTGAATAAATAAAAATTAAATTTGTTTTAAAGCCTTCTTCTATCGGTTATTTTCATAATTTATGAAGGAATAGTAGTCAGAAATGGGACAAATGAGCTTATGTGGGGACTTTGTCAGTCGGAGGTGGGTCTTTCGAACCACCCGAACCCCCCTTGGCTAATTTTGTAGCATTTTTAGACAGCAAGGTGCCATACACTACATTGATTGAATAAGTTAATAGTTATTTAGGCGATTACCGATGAAGTCCTTGGTGTGAACGAACTTAACAGGCACATTTTAATGCCACGCATCTGTGTTTATCAGTCGAGGCCTGGGCTTACCATTACAACATCGACAGTAATTTGGACTGGACAGCAGCTCGTCAGTGGTGTCAAACGCATTTCACAGATATGGTGGCCATCCAAAACCAGGCAGAAATTGCATACCTTAACGAAATTCTCCCTTTCCATCGGGCATACTACTGGATTGGCATTAGGAAGATTGACGGCCATTGGACATGGGTTGGGACCAAAAAGCGCTTGGTCATCGAAGCAGCAAACTGGGCGACAGATGAACCGAATAACCAGGGGACTGGAGAAGACTGTGTGGAGATTTACATCAAGAGGAACAAAGACACAGCCAAGTGGAATGACGAAAGGTGCAGCAAGAAGAGCAACTGTGTGTTATTTAGGTGAATTATTTTATTTGTAGATATATTTAGAAAGTTTTAATATGTTATATGTTTATATATGATTTAATATACTAAATAGACTCACCGGCCACTTTATTAGGTATCAGCAACTCGATGCATTTAGACATGGTTAAGAGATGTGCTGCAGTTCAAACCGGGCATCAGAATGGGGAAGAAAGGTGATTCTTTGAACGTGGCATGGTTGTTGGTGACAGACAGTCTGAGTATTTCAGAAACTCCCAACCTACTGGGATTTTCACACACAACCATCTCTAGGGTTTAAAAAAATAGAAAATATCCAGTGAGTGGTAGTTCTGTGGGCGCAAATGCCTTGTTGATGCCAGAGGTCAGGGGACTGACCAGACTGGTTCGAGCTAATAGAAAAGCAAAGGTAACTCAAATAACCACTTGTTACAACCAAGGTATACAGAAGAGCATCTCTGAACGCACAACGCTTCCAACCTTGAGGTGGATGGGCTACAGCAGCAGAAGACCACACCGGGTGCCACTCCTGCCAGCTAAGAACAGGAACCTGAGGCTACAATTCGCATAGGCTCACCAAAATTGCACAGTAGAAGATTGGAACAATGTTGCCTGGTCTGATGAGTCTTGATTTCTGCTGCAACATTCGGATGGTAGGGTCAGAATTTGGCATCAACAACATGAAAGCATGGATCTATCCTGCCTTATATCAACGGTTCAGGCTGGTGGTGGTGGTGTAACGGTGTGGGGCATATTTTCTTGGCACTCTTTGGGCCCGTTAGTACCAAATGAGCATCATGTGAATGCCACAGACTACCTGAGTATTGTTGATGACCATTCCATCCCTTTATGACCACAGTGTACCCATCTTCTGATGGCTATTTCGAGCAGGAGAATCATCTCAGACTGATTTCTTGAACAAGACAATGAGTTCACTGTACTCAAATGGCCTCCACAGTCACCAGATTTCAATCCAATAGAGCACATTTGGGATTTGATGGAAAGAGAGATTCGCATTATGGATGTGCAGCTGACAAATCTGCAGCAATTGCGTGATGCTATCGTGTCAATATGGACCAAAATCTCTGAGGAATATTTCCAGTACCTTGTTGAATCTATGCCATGAAGGATTAAGGCAGTTCTGAAGGCAAAATGGGGGTCCAACCCAGTACTAGTAAGGTGTACCTAATAAAGTGACCGGTGAGTGTACGTACATGTGATTACATATGATAATGTACATCAGTAATTATTTAAACAGCCTTTTGTTGTGTAAGAGTGAATGATTTATAGCCTACTGTACTTGAGTGGTCATTTCAGTAAAGCCTGAATTTTGAATAGCTATTTGCTGTTGAATTCAAATTTAACTTTAGTATTATACAGATGTTATTGATTGCAGCCTCTTGCACTGAGACGTCCTGCAGTGAGCATGCTGAGTGTGTGGAGACTATTGGAAACTACACATGTCAGTGTGACCCTGGTTTCATGGGCCCACGCTGTGATGATGGTGCAGTAGATCCAGTCCAAACTCAAAATCTTCATTGTGTGTTTTCTTGCTGAGTGACCATTTACACTATTGCAGTTGTCCAGTGCCAGCCTGTTGAAAATCCACAACAGGGTATTGTGAAGTGTGACGGCGTCTTTGGAGTGTTTCATTTTAACTCATCATGCCAGTTCCAATATGCCACTGGGTTCAATCTGGAGGGGGCACAGAGGATACACTGCTTGGCATCAGGACATTGGAATAATGCCCTTCCTGTTTGTCATGGTATGGATTAAAATACATTGCTATGCATACATTGCACTTCACAGCTTATAAAAGGCTCTTCATTGTCCTTGCTGATCCACATTAACATTCATGGAACTTTTCAGTCCACAAAAGGTTCTTTAAGGTAGGTTCTTCTTTATTTTTAAGTGTGTTCAGTAACTCTATTTATTAGCTTATATGCAAGTGATGAATTTCTGTCTGCATGTTTACAGTAAAGACGTCCTGTACCGATGACCAGTTTCTTTATTTGTTTCTTTGTAATTATTTGTGAAAAATACTAATGATTTCTTAGTGAAAATAGTTTTAAAGTCATTTTCAGGGTGGATAATAAACAAAAAACTATGCAAATAATTATTGATGAATTGTTGATATTTTTACTTGTTAAAAATGTTGTTCTGTTACAGCTGTCAAATGTCGGCCAATCATTGATGTCCCTCGTGGTTTGACAATGATCTGTACTCATCCGCTTTCCATGAATAGCTTCAACTCAAGCTGTGAGTTTGAGTGTAAGGAGGGTTATGAGCTCAATGGTTCAAAGACAACCTGGTGTGACCACACTGGCCACTGGACAGACAAATCCCCCACCTGCACAGGTACAGAGCTGCTGATTCATAAACACTGAATATAAATGTAGACTAGGCTGAACAAAGGCAACATAATGGACAGATTACAATTACCTGCAGTGTCCCAGCAAGCATTTTTTGTTTTTAATAGATGTCTAATAGACGTCTAAACTTGGTCGTCTTGGCTAAAACCAGGCTAAATTTGGGCTGTTTGTGAAAATCTAACAGAGGTGTAAGAATAGCCCAAAACTAGACTAGTCATTAGATAAACAGAAATGAATAACTACACATATAAAGTCTGTCTAATCTGTCTATTTGACGGCTAGTCTAGTTTTGGGCTATTCTTACATGTCTAACAGATTTTCACTGACAGCCCAAGTTTAGCCTTGTTTTAGCCTAGCTGTCTACGCTTAGATGTCTATTACACATCTATTAAACACAAAATTGTTTGCTGGGGTACTGTAGTAAGTGCTGATGGCAAATAATAGTGCACTTCCCGTCATTTCTTGTGAAACATTTTAATGTTGGGTAAGACTGCTAAGACACACTCTGGAACTGTATGTACTGTTTTCCACAATTAGAAAAATCTCCACTGAAACCCCATCATCTCTCCATCAGATTCTTTCATCTTGTTAAAGTATTTTTTACAATGTCTTTTTGCCTTGTACTAATGTAAGTAAAAGTTATTTCTCTTGTTTTGAAGGCTCCTAAAAGCTCAATGTTTATATTTTTGAGGGCGATAAAGCCATGAATGGCATATTTAGTCAATGAACAATAAAGATATTAAAGGAATTTAGATTAAAAAAAATTATTACAGCTTTAAAGTTTGTGTAAACCAGAAGTTGAGACTTTTATTTGTTGCATTTTATTTTTTTTATTTGTTGTATTTTCAGTTGAAACGGATTGTTGAGTAGGGGGCGGGGCTGTCTTTTTGCATTATTTTCCCATAGCAAACTAACAGAGGGAGCGTTGTTAAGAAGGTCGTGATGCCAAATCGACGTCAATAGAGAAGGATCGTCACTCCAAACGCAAAGCAAATGATCAGACTTTAATTAAAAATTTAATTTAGTTGATCAGCTTCATTCAGCATGGATTAATTGAAGAATAAAAAGTATCCTATTAGACAAGCTTTAAGGATTTTTTCCATTAAATATGCTGTACCATATAATGCCTTGGGGGCAGGGGAGGAGAAACAAATGGCACCAAATAGGAATTACCCTGTACCAACAGTTATTAGGCCAAAGAATGTCCAACTAAAACAGAGTAAGTAAGTGCAATGCATCCCCCTCCTAATACGACAAATCACTGTAGTCACCTTGCAGTGCAACCATGCACAGAAGTAAATTTGTCAACCCTCCAACAGGCTGCACAAATTAATAGGGAGTGACAAAGTGGAATGTAGCCAGTCAGTGAAACCTCCTAAATTCAAGAATGACAACCACCAAAATACAAGATAATTCAAATCTTTATTTAAAAAGAAACACTTTAATGCCAGATGTGTGTGAAGGGATTTGGAAGGGACCAACTTGGGCTCTTCCCTCATACTGAATGCCTGCTGTGAAGAGAAAGCAGATAAGTTAATGAACTCGCAACAAGTCCTGTTCATCCTTTAAGTTTGTAAAAAAATAATACCTGGTGATACAGTTAACTTAGTCGTGTGTCCACAGCTGGTATCACAGCAGGCACACACTTGATCACCTCCATCAACAGAGACCCAACTAAAGCAGAACAATTGTTAGGGGAGGTGGGTTTAGTTGAATTGCATCCATCAGGACTTACCCATTTTTGATGAAAGAACAAGCCTTATGATGCTCATTAATTAGGGACGGAGCAGCTACAGTTGCTTTTAGAAGACATGTGATGTAAATCTGGGGAGGGGAAAGAGATAGAGGATAAACTATTAGACCGAGCCAGAGGAATTGAAGTGCAAGAAAGTAGCTTTGCAATACATACAAATCCACTGGTTTCTTTCTGGAACCTGAAAGCCTCCAACTGAAACCGTAGTTTGTCATCTTGCACTCGGGGCAGAAATTTAGAAACAGAGCCAGTGTACTTTGCATCAGTGAGGCATCTGAAACAAGTAGCCAACTTTAGTCAACAAACTCCACACTTAAGTCACCAAAAAGGCCTTCTTACCCATGATTTTCAATAACAGAATATGCAGGAGCAGAGTTCACATCAGGGGTTGCAGTTGCCACACAGGTATCCACAAAGACACGAAGGGGAACGTGGTTATACTGACTCACAGATGCCTCAATATTAAAGATGTCACCCAGGAAGAAGACATTGGATGGCCTCTCATACATCCAGTCATCTTCAAACAAAAAGACAATGAGATTTCTAAAACTATTGAAAGATTAGAGAGGTAGCAGTACAAACCAGTCATGAGCTTCAGTGAGAAAACCAGAACATCCTCTGCAACAGCAGTGGGCTACATAGGAGTCCAAGCTGGCAGCAGGCCAGAACTGCTCACATTGTGTTTCCTGTAATTAGGTACTCAAATCAGGCAATCAAATCCAAACTACTTGGCAAAGGGGGGAAAAAAAAAAAAAAAAAATAATAATAAATAATAATAATAATAATAATATACCTGGAATAGTGGCACTCAATACCAACTGTAGCAGCAGTAGACCTTGCAACTGGAATGTTCTGCAATACTACTGGTTTATAGTCAATGGTAAACACGTAGACTAGTTCATCTTCAGTCATCTGAGAAAGAGAATAAAAATGGTGGAAACAGCAGGACTACAATATGAGAATATAAAATAAAAGGGAAACCCACCACTAGCTTACTGCCACAATCCTGAAGTGCTGACTGAAAAATGAGAACTCCTGCAGCTGTATCTACATCCAATACACCACAGCCTCCTAGAGAGAAGGAAGTGGGCTCAAGCAGGTGACCAGTCCCAAAAAAGTCCTGCTTCACTTCCACATGAACGCCATTCTCAAAACACTGGACTGCCACGGTGCTGGGAGTCTGAGGTTGATGCAACTGAAAGTTAATGTCTAGCTGTGCTGGCTCTACGACAATGGGAACCTCCAGTCAATCTTACTGGAAACTGGGCTCAGCATTTCTTGTTTAGACTGAACACTTGATACCAGATTTGAAGCCAGGGAGCCCTCAGAGATTCAACTTTAACAGGACCTTGAAGTATATGAGGACCTTCCATTATCTTCCAGTGGTCAAAAGAACGGGCCTGTGGTCTGGCACTGAGCACTGCATCAAATGCAACCAGCAGTAAAAAACCAAGCACACGTTGACTAGACCCCATTATCAGACACCAGGAAGCCACACAGCCACATTGGAGTAGAATCCGTTAGAGCTTGTTTATAGTGTCATGAATATTAGCTCTGCCCACATCCAAACAAGCTTAATTGGTCAGTGGACCATCCAATCACAGAATCAATTACAATGATGGTCACTAATCAAGTCTACAAAACCCAATGAATAAAACTACTGGTACTATTTTGTGAAACTGAGATATTATTTTATTTTACATAGTTTTATCTCTCATATTCAGTGACAATATTCATTATGTGCAATAAAGTTTGACTGATTATATATATGTATTTACATAATACATTTAGATTTATGAAAATATACAGCAGTGGATTCTATAAGTTAATGCAGAAACAGGAACGTGATTACACATTAGGATCCAATTTTACTGTTTGAACAATACTGTGAAGAGGGGAAAAGGCCTGTAAAGTGATGCCCATAACACTGGCAGGAACTTCAAAATACAGCTCCATTATGTTCAAAGAGACACTACACCTCTCACATGAAGATGATTAAAACGTTAGTTGCGTTATACAAAAATGGGACTTGCATTTTTAATTCAGATCATGAAATTCCTCTACTCTACAGTCTGAACACGAAAAATTCTTCCAATTGTAATCAAACACAACAGCCAAACAGTTTAATTGAGATGAACATATACCTCTACTATAGAGATTAAATGGAATAAATTGAACCCTCCCCTCATCAGATACCACAAGTGGATGCTTCCTCCTCATGCAATCTATGGTTCCATCAGGACATTCTGCAAAGAGCAGCCTTTTTTAAAAGGATTCAGAGACAATAGCCCACCAATGACAGTCTTCCATTATATATAGCGAGCAAGTGTCACAGACAGAGAATTGGCAACCAATGGCCACATACAGCTCTTTAGCAGAGGAGACAAATCTACATGGAAATACAGTATTTAGGTTATACGTTTCTTTTTTTGTTGTTACACAGTAAGCAATGTTTCAAAGAGAAAATCATAATTCACACATTCAATGAAACGTGACTGAAAAAAGTTGTAATATTAAAACCATTACACTTGTCTACTTCCCTGCAGTTTGACTCATGAATCAATATCAAGGGCAACATTATTATTGGACAACGGTTAGTCATTTTATTGCTTTCTATTTTAGGAATGAAAGTGCCCCTTTTTATTTGGCGAGATATATATATATATATAATAAAAGAATGTAGTTTTTTCTGGTTTAGTCTGTTTTTCGTAGTTTAGTCTGTTTGCCTCCCAAAAATATATACTTCTTGAGTGAACCAGGTCTACCTACTCAAAGCAGGCCTCCAACTAGCAATTACTTTCAAGCAGTCTGAGGATGCTAGCTTACTGTAACATTTGTCAGTAGAGTGAGATCAGTACAGGGGAGTGAAGTTGACCTGCATAATACTGCTAGCTGACTTCTCTTCCCATAGCACATGATCAGCAGAGCTGCTTAATATTCAATATACACTTTAACAAAACCTCAGTTTGGAACACTTCAAGGTTGAGTAGAGTAGAGGGGAAATTGAATAGTGATCCTTCCAATGCATTTAGTAATGCCCTTTTTTCACCTGACCCCCTGCCTCAATGTCTTTATAAGTCCCTGACTTAAGTTTCCCACTTAAAAAAAAAAAAAAAATTATATATAAAAGAACTACATGTCCCTGCCTGTGAAAGTTGTGAAAGGCAGTTCAAAGTAAAACTTGCGTATGTATAGACCTGTTTGATGTTTTGGTACTACAAGTATATAAAAGGTTTATATAATTTCAGTAACCTAACCAAGCAGCTTCAGGCCTATACATAGCTTTATAACCAATTTTAAAGCAGGCCCCCACCAACCAGCAGTTACTCTTAGGCAAGCACTTTGAAGATGCCAGCTTTATGTAACATTGGTCAGTAGACCAGAACAGGCTACAGCTTAACACAGAAGTCACACTATTATCACCTAGTGGTACAACCATGCACACCTCTACAAATAAACCATAAAGTCAAATATTTTTTTTGGCTCTGCAGATTTTAATTGGTGGGAGATAAGTTAAAATAGCTTTAACTTGCTGGTCGTCGCAGTGAAACACATCTTGAGCAGAATGACTTGTACCAATAAACAATACAATTCAGGAGAAATCAAATCTTTTATTTAAAAAGAGACAACTTTAATGCCAGAACTTGTTTGAAGGGATTTGGAAGGGACCAACTTGGGCTCTTCCCTCATACTGGATGCCTGCTGTGAAAAAGCAAGAAAAAAGGCTTAAGACAAAAAATAAAAATAAATAAGTCACAAGTCTCGCTTATTTTCATATGAGATACCTGGAGAGGCAGAGGACACGGTCCTGGTCCACAGCTAGTGTCACAGCAGGCACACACTTGATCACCTCCATCAGCAGAGACCCAACTAAAGCAGAACAATTGTTAGGGGAGGAGGGGCAAGTTAAAGAATGTGAATCCATCAGGACTTACCCATTTTTGATGAAAGAACAAGCCTTATGATGCTCATTAATTAGGGACTGAGCAGCTACAGTTGCTTTCAGAAGACATGTGATGTAAATCTAGAGGAGGGGGGCAGGAGGGATAAGTAGGAAGCCATTAGACAGTCAGAGGTGTTAAATGCAAGAAAGTAGCTTTGCAATACATACAAATCCACTGATTTCCTTCTGGAACCTGAAAGCCTCCAACTGAAACCGTAGTTTGTCATCTTGCACTCGGGGCAGAAATTTAGAGACTGAGCCAGTGTACTTTGCATCAGTGAGGCACCTGGGAAAATTAATAAAAATAAATAAATAAAGCCTTAGGACAACAATAACTCCCCACTAAGAGAAGTCACCAAAAGGCCTTCTTACCCATGATTTTCAATGAAAGAATATGAAGGAGCAGAGGTCACATCAGGGGTTGCAGTGGCCACACAGGTATCCACAAAAACACGAAGGGGAACGTGGTTATACTGACTCACAGATGCCTCAATATAAAGATGTCACCCAGGAAGAAGACATTGGTTGGCCTTTCATACATCCAGTCATCTTCAAAACAAACAGACAATGAGATTTCTAAAACTATTAAAGATAAATAGAAGCAGCAGTACAAACCAGTCATAAGCTTCAGCGAAAAGACCAGAGCCCTCCTCTTGCAACCAGCAGTGGCTGCATATGGGGTCCAAGCTGGCAGCAGGCCAGAACTGCTCACATTGTGTTTCCTATAATTGAATACTCATTCAGGAAACCAAATCAAAGCTAACCTTACTTGGCAAAGTGATAATAGATTTAGGCATATTACCTGAATAGTGGCACATCAATATTAACTGATGCACCATTAGATCTTACAAACTGGAATGTTCGGCAATACTGCTGGTTCTATAGTCAATGGTTGAACACGTAGACAAGTTCATCTTCAGTCATCTGTGGGGAGAAGAAAAAAATTTTAGAAACTACACCATACAAGCAGAGACAAATTTAAAATGAAAAAAAAAATAATAAAACGGGGAGAGGGGTTGGTGGTAAACCCACCACAAGCTGACTGCCACAATCCTGCAGCGCTGACTGGAAAATGAGGACGCCTGCAGCTGTATCTACATCCAATACACCACAGCCTCCTAGAGAGAAGGAAGTGGGCTCAAGCAGGTGACCAGTACCAAAAAGTCCTGCTTCACTTCCACATGAACGCCATTCTCCCAAACACTGGACTGCCACGGTGCTTGGAGTCTGAGGTTGATGCACCTGAAAATTAATGTCTAGCTGTGCTGGCTCTTCTACGACAAGTGGGAACCTCCAGTCCATCTTACTGGAAACTGGGCTCAGCATTTCTTGTTTAGACTGAACACTTGATACCAGATTTGAAGCCAGTGGAGCCCCTCAGAGATTCAACTTTAACAGGACCTTGAAGTAGATCCCAATACCCTATAAGTTATTATCATGCAGACTGAGGACCTTCCTGATAATCCTCTGGTCAAATGAACGTGCCTGGGCCTGGCACTGAACACTGCATCAATTGCAACCAGCAATAAAAACCCAAGAACACGTTGGCTAGATCCATTGTGAGACACCAGGAAGCTACACTACCATAGAATCAGTCAGCCCTTGTTTATAGTGTCATGAATATTAGCTCTGCCCACATTCAAACAAGCTTAATTGTTCAGTTGGACCATCCCAATCACAGAATCAATTACTCAATTACAATGATGGCCGGTAACTAATCAACTCTACAAAACACAATGAATAAAACAGTGGGTCCAAACTTGGTCCTGGAGGGCTAGTGTCCTGGAGAGTTTAGCTCCAACCCTAATCAAACATACCTGCACCAGCTAATCAAGCATTTAAAAGATATACTAGAAATGTCATGGCAGGTGTGTATGAAGCAAGTTGGAGCTAAACTCAGCAGGACACTGGCCCTTCAGAACCGGGTTTGGACACCCCTGAATAAAACAACACTATTAAAACCCCTGAATAAAACGACTTATTTGGTTTAAATAAGTAGTAATAAAATTATTATATATAATTTTATTACTATAAATTATATTTATAATTTTATTACTACTTATTTAAACCAAATAAGTCGTTTTATTCAGGGGTTTTAATATATATATATATATATATATATACTGTATATATATATATATATTTTTTTTTCTTACCCACATTGCTTATGTCTCATTGGTTCATTACACCGCCCCAAAACTACTTGGAATGAGTGCACATATTTACATATAACTGAACTTATATTGTACATATAACTAAACTAAACTATCGACACAATCTATATTGTAAAAGCGCTACAGAAATCAACATGAATTGAATTAAATTTATATGAAGTCTGGGTTAAAAATAAGGCAGTGAACACAGAAACAAGTGTGTGATTACACATTCCCACACATTAATTACCAGAATAGTTTTACTTTTGAAGAATCACTGCCAATATTGTGCTCAACTACTGTATATGCCACACCTCTCTACTTTAAAGTATCCTTGACGGTAAGTGTGAACACACGTGTCAGACTCATGCTCAAGGGGGAAAAAAATCTGTGAAGAGGCGGATATGATTCCGATAACATCAGCAGGAACTTCCAAATACAGCTCCATTATGTTCAAAGGGACTCCAGACCTCTCACAGGAAGGTGGGAGTTTTCACTGGGAATATAAAACACAATCAATCTTCTAGCACTTTACCTTGTTTGGCCTTCTTTTTTCCCCCCAAATACAAAACAATGGTTACCTCGAGTTCATCTTCTCACCTTGAAGCTTGGGAAGCTGGCACTGTACTAAAATTATTTTACATTGATGTTTTTCTTTTTGAGAAGGACAAATCATTTGAACCTATTTAGATCATTTTACTAGAACCAATAACACAAATTAGTGTAAAATGTTTATTTTTGATTAAACACTCATAAGTGCACGTACATACACAATCATAGTGCCTGCTGTCATCTAAGCTCTCTCTCATTCAACCTCTTAAAGCAAGTGACAATAAAGGTCATGTTCATTTGTTTGTTCAGCATGATAGGTCAAAGAAAGTGGTAAATGTTTTAGCTTTAGAAATGGATGGAAATATCCCTTATGCACATTTAAAATAAGAATTAATTCACATACTAAATGCATGACTGCACAATAATTGGACTACACAATTGAATTGTAATGGTAAAATAGTGTTTGTTTCAGTTAAATGTTTTCTTTACAATACAAAAAGGTAACCCATCAATACAAAAAGGTACAAAAAGGTAACCCATGCTTGCATCTCATTGGCTCTATGGTCAAATTTCTAGTCCATTGACAATATAACATATAATGAATCATACAGATGATCGTTTATCCGCTCCTGATCTTACAACAAACACATTCCGTGTTGGAGACAGGATGCGTTTATGACAGTGTAAAGCACATGCAGAGTTCCTGTGCAGGCCAGACGTCGCTATCAAAGTCAGTGATCTAAACTCAACTCTGAAACTGCTGACAGAGCAGAGGATGATATTTCAACTCTTCATCAGCCTAATTTTCATCCAAATTACAAAAGAGCAATGGCAATTAGTATTCTCAATCAAGTGTTTTATTCCATAGTTGATTTCATAGTCTTTGAAGACACATTTTAGCTTTTCCACTGTGACAGCATGGTCAGCCTTCCCATATGCCTAGAGAAAAAAGATATGCAAGACTTGAAAAGCAGAATCAAACCATAAAAAAACGTATACAAAAGTAAATTTAGCCTCTAAAATTCACATGCAAAAGACTGGTACGCTTATGGTCAATTATGAAGTGCACCTTCTGCTGTAAACTTATATTAATATAACCATCTTAAAGGGGCAATATGTAAAAATCCGAACCCTTGTAATTAGTGACAATGAATGTGGTTAAGTGAACTTTAGCCTTCCAACTACTTCTTTTCTATTTTGCACTTAGATATTAAACTGTCACAATACAGTACATTAGCAATGAGTATGATAGCATGTCACCTAGAGTACATTAGCAATATTAAGATGAGTGTTTTTTTCTTGTCAACATTAAAATAACCCAACAATAATGAAAGCTTTGCAAAAGCAAGCCCTTGCTGTTCACACAAAAAAGGAAACCACTTTAAAATAAAAATCCTACAAATTTAAATAATTATATATAGCCCCTTTAAGTGTTATATTGGTTGAGAGTATGGCTGAACAATATATGGTTTGGGCATCGATATCGCAATGCGTGTATGCGCAATAGTCACATCGCAGGATTAGATTATTTATTAAAGGTTAAAAGATTAAGATATTATTAAATTCATTCCTTCATTTACTTTCAGCCAAGTCCCTTTATTCATCAGGGGTCACCACAGCAGAATGAACCGCCGATATTTATTAAACAATATTTAAAAAAATGATTTATACAATTGATGACCATGTTATTTTATGACTGATTGTTCAATTTATCGACTTGAATACTGCTAGAAATCTGTAGAATTATAGTCATTTTGCAATATACATCGTAGCAAAACAGAATATCTCAGTGTTAGATTTTTTCCAATATCGTGCAGCCTTAGTTTAGAGGGTTACCGTAGACTCCCCAAAACACTCTAAGCTTCTTTTCTGTGTTATTGTGGTCAATCTTGCCACCCTCCAAGACAGTTACACTCCAGCCCCAAGGCCTCCATAGCTGGATTGACCTTTTCAAATATGTGATCTGAACAAAAAGAGAAGAAATGAGCCATTAGTATGATAATGTTTACTTTGCAATCTGCTAAAATGTATTGTAAAGTATACAAACTTTCCAAAGTCTTTGTTTTCAATTATATATTCCTATAATAAAGGCTATTTCTTTAACTTATTCTCAATACGTTTTTATATTCGCACATTCGTTCATTTTTAAACAGTGACAACTTGTGACACTGTCTCTATATGTTTATACACTACTTTGAATATTTCAGTCTGAAATTGCATGTAAATATGACCTCAAAACAACATTAGCCACTATATTTAACTGAATGTGAAACAATGTTGTACTTTGATATTCATTGGCTGCTAATGTGATTTTACTATTTAGAATTAGCAAAGGAAAACTTTTTGAAATTATGCTATTAATATAAAGTCCCAATGTGCAAATATAAAACCAACATTACCTCAATTTCTCAAATTAGCATCTCAACCCACAGGAAATAGTATTTTACCAGTACATAGCTGATTTGAACTATGCTAGTACTTGAATTAAACTAATTGTTGTTATCACAACTATAGTTATACAAATATTTCACAAAATACACTACGTTTTCTATAACTACAGGGATATTATATGCAGTGTGCAAATTTTACATTAACGATCCGGGGGTGGGGGGGGGGTGGGGGGATGGTTGTGGGGTCAACTTTTTTGGTAATAGTTTAGCAATACATGCTTCAGTGAATCAAATTTATTAATGTATTTAAATTACATCAAATTTATTAATAAAATGTATACATTTTTAGTGTTTTGAAGGATATTTAGTGACTATTTTAGAGGTCACTGTATATCAAACTATACAAATTATGTCTAATTTATCTTTTTTTAGGCTACATGCAGATATAAACAACTATTTTACAAGAAACGTGTTTTGTGAATACATATGTCTTTCGGTGCTCTGGAACTGCCAGTATCAGACGGTTGAATGATATTTTTCCTAGCATTGGCGCAATTATGCATTCACAATGGTATGAACCATTTTAGGGGGGTCTAATGTCTATTTATATTATACAATTTTAATTATTAATATTTAAGATACAGATCAGAGAAAGCTATTTCTTACTATCAAAGGGCTGACTCCACATACAGCTTGTTTTGATGTTCTTCAATCAAACGTTAATTAGGGGGGTCAACCCCCACCCCCAGACCCCCGTGTAATTCGCACCCAGATTATACGCCACTAATACAATGTACAGTAAAACTATAAGCCTACTACAATATTTATTATAGTTTATCAGTTCACCAGTGCTCTACGCAGAAGCATCCATTACCAAAGAGATGAAAAATAGTATAATATATTCAGTATAATACAACACAATTCAAAAACACTAAATATAAAAATATATTACTTTATTGTGACAGCTGTCAATACATGCCTATGTTGTTATATTGACACTTTGGTAAAATGGGTTTTCTCCTGATGTCCATAAACAGCGAGGATCACAATGTAGGTTACCAGCTGATTTATAAATACTACAGAGCTATCCGAGAAGGATAAAGTTATGACTCGAACTCTCACTTACCGCACCATTCAGGCTAACGTTACTGCACTTGAAAGCGTGCGCACTTACTGTGATACTCGGCAGTTTTAGTTCCTCTGACTATCACTTTATGATCATTTCCACCTTTAACTTTTACGTTCACTTGTATGTATTTAAAAAACACCCTCGGGGTCGATGTCTACGTCGGGAACGTTGCTCAAAGCGTCTGCCATCTTCGCAGTGCCAGCTGAAGAGAGGAGGCGAATGAAGCCAACCTTATAAAGTAAACGCAACATTCTTAAAGCTATATCAACAACACTACAAACCGGAAGTGAGTCCTAAAAACGCGAAACGTACATTCAACTTCAACATATAACGTTATTCAATTAATACTTTCTTTATGTTCACAGATGGTTGAGACTAAAAATCTGCAACAGGAGAATTTTAAAGCAATAGTCTATTTTCATGCAAATTATTCATTGATTATTTGCCAGATCTAGTTCTACATGCAGAGGAAAACTTGACTTTATTTGTCTGTGACATTTTGGCCCTTATCTCACTCTCACCACCACCCCTTCCTTTCTACACAGACCTGTGGACTTTCCCGACAATAGCAAGTTAGTCTAATCAAAATATTTTAGCATTTTCCCAGTTTGTTTAACCAGAAAAAAATCATTAGGCTTATTTAATTTGAAATAGACCTATTCACAACAGTGCAATAAAAGATTAGCCTAAATTATGGAAAATATATAGGCTAGTTATTAATATTTGGTTCAGACAGGCTGTAGATTTTTTTCCTTAGCCCCTTTTGATTGTTCTTTTACAACGTCTTTTATTTATTTGGTTGTTCTTCTTGATTGTAGACTTTGAAATGGTTTATGAATCTGTTGTAGTTTTACAGTCCAAAGACATGCGCTATAGGTGAATTACGTAAGCAAAATTGTCCATAGTGTATGTGTGTGAATGAGTGTGTGTGGATGCTTCCCAGAGATGGGTTGCAGCTGAAAGGGCATCCGCTGCCTAAAACATGTGCTGGATAAGTTGACGGTTCATTCTGCTGTGGTGAATGTGGTTAATAAAGGGACTATGCTGAAAAGAAAATGAATGAATATATACAGTTGAAGTCAGAATTATTAGCCCCCCTTTGAATTTTATTTTCTTTTTTAAATATTTCCCAGATGATGTTTACCAGAGCAAGGACATTTTCACAGTATGTCTGATAATATATTTTTCTTCTGAAGAAAGTCTCATTTGTTTTATTTCAGCAACAATAAAAGCAGTTTTTATTTTTTTATGAACCAGTTTAAGGTAAAAATTATTAGCCCCTTTAAGCTATTTTTTTCCAGATTGTCTACAGAACAAACCATCGTTATACAATAACTTGACTAATTACCCTAACCTGCCTAGTTAACCTAATTAACCTAGTTAAGCCTTTAAATGTCACTTTAAGCTGTATAGAAGTGTCTTGAAAAATCTCTAGTCAAATATTATTTACTGTCATCATGGCGAAGATAAAATCTATGAGTTATTAAAACTATTATGCTTAGAAATGTGTTGAAAAATCTTCTTTTCTTTAAACAGAAATTGGGGATAAAATAAACAGGGGGGTTAATAATACAGGGGGGCTAATAATTCTAACTTCAACAATATATATATATGTGTGTGTGTAAATCAAATGGCGGCATGGTGGCGGAGTGGGTAGCTCTGTCACCTCACAGCAAGAAGATTGCTGGTTCAACCCCCGGCTGCGTCAGTTGGCATTTCTGTGGAGTTTGCCAGGTTTCACGTGGTTTTCCTCTGGGTGCTCCGATTTCCTCCACAGTCCAAAGACATGCACTATAGATAAATTGGAAAGTGTATGTGTGTGTATGTCCTGGTCCTCCAGCTTGGGGGTTGAGTGTTGGGCTAATAACCCACCTCGTAAAAACTAGATGTTATGAAACACCAACATGGTGCGGCTAAATTTCAACTTTGATATAATTGGGAGCAAGTATAACTTTGTGTTTGTTTCAGATAACAGTTTCAGTGAAGACTGAATGACCAGCCGAGGTTCAAACCAGCAACCTTTTTGCTGTGAGGCGACAACATTACCTACTGCGCCACCGCATCGCCCCATAATAGTAATAATCATCCGCAACTGGAGTGTGTTGATATTTGTTTTTTAATGGACATATTACCTGAGCTGTAATATTATTCTTTTGACACACTCATTTATTTTTTCTGTTGTTCTTTCACTTGTTTTATGGTGCACTCATGGGTGCTATTTCTGTAATACGGAAGCTGGTACAACACTGAGCAAACACACTAAACCCAGTGGCATCCGAGAAGGTTCAAGGTCTCACGAAATTTCAAAATGAGAAATCTCTGGGGAGCTTAACAATAATGGCTTTTAAACAAAACAAATTTAAAACCGCCCAGCTAGGTATTACTGATCAAACTCTACACTATTGTCTACTTTTAAATTCAATTAAATGGACATATATTATTGTTGAATACTTCTTCTGAACTACCACTGTTATTTTTAGTTTGAGAAAATCTCAGTTTATGATTTATTTTATTGTATTATCATTTTATTATATTTATGATATTCACTACACTGAACATAGAATTAACATCACCATTAATTGTCTTTCCATGAAACTGGGAAGATAAAGCATTACTTGAATTGTTACTGGCAACATCTTCTCTGTAATTCCCCTTGTGACCCATATTGTCTCGCTCTTTCCTTTAGAAACAGAGCTGTAGATATCCACAGGAAATGTGGGTGTTTTTGCCATTATTTCTTCCTGCTAATTATTTTTTAATACCAAAAAGGAAAAGTGTTCTCTTAACGTTAATCAGGCGATCCAGAAATTGGCATAATTCATGTTTCTGAAAATATATTTATAAAATTATATTTATAAAATACAGCTCACCAAGGTTTTCCCTTTATTTTTATGCCAAGTACAGATGTCTTTGTTAATATAGAGATATATATTTTAAACCCACTTCAACAAACACAAAATACACTGCCTAATATATTGACAGTAATGTTAATAAATAAGTAAAGAAACAAAAAATAATAATAGAAAAAAGCTAAATTGAATAAAATAAGATACTAATAAATAAATAAATTAAACAATAGAAGACAATAGTGGGTGGTACAGTCAGGGATAGTGCTATGCTATCTTACAATGAAAGTCTGGCGTAGATTAAGCATGAGGGTCTGGAGGGTTACATACAAAATAAGTTACATTACCCACTAGGAAGTATATTTATAGCAGAGAAATATGGTAAGAGTTGACAAACATATCAGAATTTGCTAGAACCTCTAATTGAAAAATTAACTTTTTTCAAAGTGTAGATATAACATCAGATCTTGAAGCCAGTGTGATGCTTAGTTAGATTTAAACATTTCCAGTGCAATAAAATTTGTCTGTGAGCCAGTAAAGATGCAAAGGCAATAATGTTTTGTTGTCTTTGAGTCAGATTTAATTATTCCAGGTGGAATGCCAAACAATGGAAATTCCGCACATGGCTTAAGCTGTACTTCACACACTTTAGACAATATATCGAATATGGTTGACCAGTAAGGAGTACGCTTAGGGCACATCCAAAACATGTGAGACAAGTCTGCTTTGCCTGTGTGACACCTTATTCCGGTCTGGTCAAAATTAAAAAGAGTAAAAAAATTAAAAGAGGTATCCGTGATCTATTTAGATGTATTCGCTGTAACATGAAATATAATTAAAATGGATTTAAATTATTCCGTGTCAAACAGTTCTTCAGAAATAGTACTTAGTTAAAATTACTGCTGCTCAATTAATAATCATTCTAAGGGTAATTGCGGTTCCTGGTCTCATAATCCTGGACCAGGCCGTATCCTGAGCATATACTGTGATGGTCATGGAGGAGTGAAGAGCATGAGACTGTTCCTGAAAGACCCCAGTGACAGTCAAGTTTCTGCATTGATCCTATGGACTAGCCTGATCACTCGCCAGTGACCTGCTTACACCGGCATCTTCTCCACAATGAATGTCCAGCGCTCTCCAGCCTCAGGAACCTATAGACTGCAGCTCTGCACAGGAAGTTTGGCCAGAGAAGAAATGGTTACGCCCAACTAAGCCTGGTTTCTCTCTCGAGTTTTTTTCCCTCACTTTCGTCAATTGGTGAATTTTGTTCCTCGCCACTGTCACCACTGGCTTGCTTGGTTTGGGACTTGTGGAGCTGCGCATCGATGGATTTGCTCTTCAGTGTTTCAGCAGTGAAAAATAAACCACACTGAAATGAACTAAGCTGAACTTTAACTCTGAAAACTGAACTGACACACTTTCAATTTACTAGAACTTTTGTGTTAAACTGCTTCGACACAATCAACATTGTAAAAGCGCTATAGAAAAAAAATGAATTGAATTGAACTTTCACAAAAATGTTAAGCAGCACAATTGTTTTCAACAATGAAAATATTAAGATTTGTTTCTCAAAGAAATAGTTTAATCAAAAATGTCAATTAACTTACTATTTACTCACTATCCAGTGGTTCCAAACCTTTTTGAGTTTTTTTTTTTTTTAAATCCAAACAAGACGTTTTAAAGAATCTTGCTAATTAGTGTTGGGGTAATGCATTACAAGTATATGTACTAATACTAAGTAACGAGTAAAGTAACACATTACTTTGAAAAATTAAGCAATATTTGAGTTACTTTTTAAAAAAATGTAATGCTAGTTACTTTTTAGTTTAATTAATTAGCTTATAAAAAATAAATAGCTGAATTAAAATGAATGTAGTCTGGTAGACTCAATTAGAGAATGCTGGTACAGAAACCGAGATGGCAGAGCCTTACTTGTCTGCGATGAAAGTTTTCTCATATTCTGAATGGATCAAAGAAAGGGAAAAAAGGTTTATAGTCTCAATGGACAGTGATTTTATAAAGATAAAAACAAAAAGTACAAAAGCAAACACATTGCTTTAAACTTCATTAAATTGAATATATGGCATATAGCTTGAGGGTCAGGAAGTTCTCAGAAGATAACATTATCCTACATTATTATTTTTTCATGTTTTTTTTTAAGGCAAATGAAGGTGTAGGCTATGTGGTTCTTTGTTAATTGCAGAGCTACTTTATTTCAATAACAGAAGAAAAAAATCCTCCAAGTTATGAAACAGATGAAGCCTCAGCCAGGTCAGTAAAAAAAGTAACGTTTACTGGTTTCCAACAATCTTCAAAATATCTTCTTTTGTCTTCAGCATAGAAAAGAAACTCAAGTTTAAGCAGCAAATAAGCATTTTAGAATAATTTGTCATTTTTTTATTCTTTTATCCTAATAATAAAATATCAGTCATCCTGATGTGGGTGTATCAGATCGAGAGACCTCCTTCCTGAAACATCATTTCCTTGCACACTTCCTAAAGAAAGTGGAATGCTAAAAAAATTGAAAGTGTTTGAAAAGAAAGGGCAGTTTCCTCCTTGATCAGGATTGGAGAAGGGTTTTTCCAGAAACCTGAATTCCTTTGCTTGTATTGGCTGATGACACAAGTGGATCCGGGAAGGGGAGTCTTTATCCACCGCTGAGCCACTATATAAATGCCCCCAACACAGCAACTCCAAGATCAGACTCCCAATCAGAGCCATCAAAGAATTAAAGAAAGAAAAAAGTACAGAACTACAAACTACAGAAAGGACCATCAACTGCAGAACTCTACGTCACTAATAATGGTAAGTAAAGCATTAACAATATGCATTTAAATCATTTAAAGAGATAGTTCACACACAAGGGAAAATTCTTTCATCATTTATTCATCCTTTACTTGTTACAAACTATTTACAGTTTGTTCTGTTGAACACAAAAAGAGATATTTTGAAAAATGTTGGAAACTTGTAACCATTCATTTCCATTAGTTTTTCCTACAATGTAAGTCAATGGTTAGAGGTTTCAATCATTCTTCCGTATATCATATTTTGTGTTCAACAGAAGCAAGTATGTCAAACAAGTTTGAGTAAAGGATGACAGTTTTTTTTTTCAGTTTTGGGTGAACTATCCCTTTAAGTATCAATCATTAAGATCATCTAAGTGATATAATTATTTTATTTTGCAGAGCATTTACAACAAAGTGCAGTTCTTTGCTTCGTTTGTTCTTATATCTTCAGGTAAGAAAGTAAACCATATAACTGTATACTGTAAATAGTTCAAATAGGTCATTAATAGTTCCAATGTTTTATTTCTGCAGCGCTAAACTTATGGAGAGGCAGTGAAGGTTGGTCATACCACCACTCAGATTCTACCATGACATGGCAAGAGGCCAGAAACTGGTGCAGGCAGCACTACACCGACTTGGTGGCCATCCAGAACAAAGATGAAATTCAGTACCTCAACGAAAATCTTCCAAGACGCAATGGCTATTACTGGATTGGTATTCGTAAAATTAATAACCAGTGGACCTGGGTGGGAACTAACAAAACACTTACTGCTGAAGCTGAAAACTGGGCAGAAATGGAGCCCAATAACAAAGAGAATAATCAAGACTGTGTGGAAATATATATTAAAGAGAGAAAGATGTAGGTAAATGGAATGATGAATCCTGCTCAAAATCGAAGACAGCATTGTGCTACACAGGTAGGTAGTTTTTTTTTTTTTTTTAAATCTTGTATGGCCTTCCAACCAATGCAATTAGATCAAAATGAAAAGTAATTCTGCTGGATTTGTTTTAAAAATACAACCATCAGCCAATAAGTATGTTGTTGTCTTTACCCCAGCATCCTGCGCGAGCGATTCCTGTGTCAATGGTCATGGAGAGTGTGTAGAAACCATAAACAGCCATACATGCTCATGCTTTGATGGTTTTTATGGAAATACATGTGAAAATGGTGAGTAACGTTTTCTGTAGATGTTTTCCATATCAGGTCTGACAATAAAAGTTGTGAAATCTAACTGCGTGACTTTTTTTGCTATTTAGTTGTTAAATGTAAACCAGAGGAAGTCAATCCACTGGATCATTCTAGTAAGCAGTGCTCACATCCTCATGGAAACTTTGCGTATGGCTCTCAGTGTGAATATTTCTGTGAGGAGGGTTATGAACTGAAGGGTTTCAGTACAACGAGATGCAGGTCTACAACAGAGTGGACAAGCAAACCACCATCTTGTGAACGTAAGTAGAATTACCAGTGCAAAATGAAAACAACGCATTTCATCAGTCATTCCTTTTCAAGCATTTTCACTGCTTTTTGCAGTTGTTCAATGCCCAGAGTTGGCCAAACCACAGAAAGGTGGGATGCAGTGTGATCATCCAATGAGTGAGTTCAGCTATCAGTCCAGCTGTGAGTTTGTGTGTGATAAAGGATACAAACTGCAGAACTCCAGCTCCTCTATACTGATCTGTGGAGCAACGGGACACTGGAATGATTCACAGCCCACATGTGAAAGTAAGAAAAATTTGCATTTATGAGAACTATTTTGATTCAGTCCTACTCTTGGCTTTTTTCAGATGAATAATCCTGATCCTGTTTTATTATTTTCAGTTGTAAAATGCAAAGCAGAGGATATCGCCCCACCAGCTCATGCTGACATCAAGTGCACCACTAAAGATTTCTCCTATGAATCTCAGTGTGAATATTCCTGTGAGGACGGTTATGAGCTAAAGGGTTCAAGTGCAACAACGTGCACTTCAACATCAGAGTGGTCAAGTGAACCACCAACTTGTGAACGTGAGTGGCATTTATATTGTCCAAGGTGACAGATGTAGATGTAAATATGCTTTTTTAAAATTCTAATGAAAAATTTGCTAATCTGTTCACATATTTCCTCCATACCACTACAGTTATTCACTGCCCAGCCCTTGATAAACCTGTCAATGGAAACCTTAGCTGCAATTCAAGCTTTAGTTATGGGAGTGAATGCAGCTACAGTTGTGCAGAAGGATTTATCCTCAAGGGAGTTTCAGAGATCAGCTGTACAAAAACAGCAGAGTGGAGTCAGAAACCACCTCACTGTGAAGGTAATGAACAAACTCTTGCTCCGCCAATGAATTCACAGATTATTTTAATGTGTCTTAAAAACTTTATTGCTTTAGATTTGTCACCAATTCAGCAGCTTTTAAATTCCTGTTAAATTTGCACGGACCATATTTGCTGATACTGCTAGAGACTATTTAAATTGTTTTACCTTGAAATTTCTTTGAAATTTCTTTACAGTTGTTCAATGCCCAGAGCTGACCAAACCACAGAAAGGTGGCATGCAGTGTAATCATCCAGTGAGTCAGTTCAGCTATCAGTCCAGCTGTGAGTTTGTGTGTGATGAAGGACACAAACTGCAGAACTCCAGCTCCTCTATACTGATCTGTGGAGCAACGGGACACTGGAATGATTCACAGCCCACTTGTGAAAGTAAGAAAAATTTGCATTTATGAGAACTATTTTGCTTCAGTCCTACTCTTGGCTTTTTTCAGATGAATAATCCTGATCCTGTTTTATTATTTTCAGTTGTAAAATGCAAAGCAGAGGATATCGCCCCACCAGCTCATGCTGACATCAAGTGCACCACTAAAGATTTCTCCTATGAATCTCAGTGTGAATATTCCTGTGAGGACGGTTATGAGCTAAAGGGTTCAAGTGCAACAACATGCACTTCGACATCAGAGTGGTCAAGTGAACCACCAACTTGTGAACGTGAGTAGCATTTATATTGTCCAAGGTGACAGATGTATATGTACATATGCTTTTTATTCTAATGAAAACTGGCTGATCTGTTCACAATTTTCCTCCTTACCACTCAGTTATTCACTGCCCAGCCCTTGAAAAACCTGTCAATGGAGATCTCAGCTGCAAATCAAGCTTTAGTTATGGGAGCAAATGCAGCTACAGTTGTGCAGAAGGATTTATCCTCAAGGGAGTTTCAGAGATCAGCTGTACAAAAACAGCAGAGTGGAGTCAGAAACCACCTCGCTGTGAAGGTAATGAACAAACTCTCACTCCACAAATGGATTTACAGATTATTTTAAAGGCATGATATATCATTTTTTGCCACTAGAGGGTGCATATTCACAACAAAAAATGTTGTAGTTTGATGACACCATGACTGAGTGTGGAATCATGGGAGTTGTGGTCTTCATTACATCATATATGGGACTCCTATAGACCATTTCAAAGTGGTCATGTCATTGGCCCATAAACTATTCGGATTCTTGTCAAACTATTTCATAACTGTAACAAGAGGAAATTGAATCATAGCTTTATGTTAAAACAGCTATCATAACATTATTTATAAATATGTTGACCTTATTGGATGTTCTGGAGCTATAGAAATGAAAAATGTAAAAGAGGAAAAACATTAGGACCATTGTTATTGTTTACATCCCTCAAAATGGTCTACAGAAGTCATGGTCATGAGTGAAATAAATTATTCAAAACTTATTATCATCATATGAAGCAGAGTAAAACTGAAAGCCATCAAAGTGAAATGAGAGTGCCGAAACAATTGCTAATGAAAGGCAAGTGTCAACAGCACAAAAGCAGTGAAGCTTTAAATATGTCACCGTCTGATAAAACGCACAGAATGTTAAAGCATCTCTGTTGTTTCCCTGTTTTCTATAAAACTAAACCAGAAATCAAGAGTGTATGATGCCATTAGCATGATGGCACAGGACACGGCCTGTGTCACTAGTTAAACGTGCTTATTTCTCTTGATTTGAACATTCTTTGAATAATTTGGGATAATACGAGTACACAAGTCTGCAAAATATATTATTCTGTTCTAGTGGTTTATTATATATTTTAATGGAAAAATCTTACATATTGTGCCATAAATGTATGTTAAAAAAGTGAAATTTATCACCAACTCACTAGCCTTTAAAAATCCTAATTTAATTTGCACTGAGAACATTTGAAGATACTGCTTTAATCATTTTAAATTAAATAAACTTTACCCTGAAATATCTGTTGACTTTTTGCAGTTGTTCAGTGCCCAGAGTTGGCCAAACCACTGGAAGGTGACATGGATTGTAATCATCCAATGGGTCAGTTCAGCTATCAGTCCAGCTGTGAGTTTGTGTGTGATGAAGGATACAAACTGCAGAACTCCAGCTCCTCTATACTGACTTGTGGAGCAACGGGACAATGGAATGATTCACAGCCCACTTGTGAAAGTAAGAAAGATTTACATTTATGAAAACTATTTTGCTGCAGTCCTACTCTTGGCTTTGAGATGAATAATCATGATCAATTTTCTGATTTTTAGTTGTAAAATGCAAAGAAGAGGATATCACACCACCAGCTCATGCCAAAGTCCACTGCACTAATGAAGACATACCCTATGAATCTCAGTGTGAATATTTCTGTGAGGAGGGTTATGAACTAAAGGGTTCAAGTACAACAACGTGCACTTCAACAACAGAGTGGTCAAGTGAATCAACAATGTGTGAACGTGAGTGTGAAATGCAATATATATATACATATATATATATATTCTTTTATATATTTATATTCATATATATATATATATATATATATATATATATATATATATATATATATATATATATATATATATATATATATATATATCCTTTCTTTTTAGAAACCTCTCATAATAATTTGTTAATCTGTCCATGATGTTTCTCCGTAACACTACAGTTATTCAGTGCCCAGCCCTTGATAATCTTGTCAATGGAGATCACAACTGCAATTCAAGCTTCAGTTATGGGAGTGAATGCAGCTTCAGTTGTGCAGAAGGATTCATTCTCCAGGGGGCTTCAGAGATCAGCTGTACAAATACAGCAAAGTGGAGTCAGGAACCGCCTCACTGTGAAGGTAATGAATGAATCTTGCTTCATTTATCAATTTACAGGTTGATTAATCATCTAAATCTAGCTTATGTGTCTACCCTATGTGATTTTTTTAAATACAAAACACATTGTTGTTGTATTTTTTTCAACTATAGCAGTGGTTTGTCCTCTGCTTCCTGACCTAGCGAATGGGTACACAAACTGTTCATCTGAAGAACTCTTCTTTGGCACCGTCTGCAACTTCATTTGTTTTGATGGCCACCAGCTTGACAGTAATGAGACTGTGATGTGCAGGCATGATGGGAGATGGTCAGGGGAAGTGGCAGTGTGTCAAGGTAAACAGCTGATATTAATAAGCAGAGATGTAATTTAGGTGATAGAGTGAGACTGACATTCTACATATTTCCTTTTAACTATATTTACAGCTCGACCTGGTCCTTCTGAATCACTCTTCAAAGCGACAGAAGTGGCTCTTGGGGTTGCAGGAACTGTCGGCAGCTCCAGTCTGTTCTTAGTCTACTGGATACTGAAGAAACTGAAGAGTAATGGTGAGCCAAACAGTCTACTGAGATTGATTTCGTTACAGTTCTAACATATTGTAACCAAGTATAGTATAGAATCTGTCCTTCAATGTTGTTCATAAATAATATAATTAAAATAACTTAAATACTAATTCAAATGTCTTTTTTTTGTTTTCAGCTAACAAGTTTAAACTGAACAGGTGAGATCTGGCTTATTTTAATACACATATTATTTATCAGTCTAGTGCTCTTGGTTTATGTATATAGAATATATTTTGTTTAAATCTGCTTTTGTCTATTTTCATTGTTAGCACTTTGGATATCGTGGATCCACCACAGGCTTATAAGAGCAGTTCTGACAGTCTCATATAGAGCAGAAGTACTTCAAACTACACTGTGAGCATATATTCATCATAATGCACATATAAAGTCAGTTTGGGTTATGATAATGGGTTTATTCCAGTAAAAAGCTCATTAAAAACTAATTTAAACTCGTTTGTTTTTACAGGATATTATATGGCAGTAGTGGAAACACCTCAGAAGATATTCTTTATCCAGTGTGATCGGCATTTTGATGAATGAATTAATTTGATTTCTGCTTCCCAGTGGAAGCATCATTTACTTGAGTTGAACATATTGTTCTTTACTGTTTAACCCTCTGAGGATGTTTTGGTGGGACTGGAGAAGTTCTGACGTGCCCTGACATTTGTGCTTTTTTCAGTTTCTTATGAACATATAATCTGCTGAAGTCTAATAATACTGCAAACAGCACAAACTGAGCTACAATAATATGTTAGCAATATTTATGTTCATGATTGTGTTGTTGAGAAAGAAACGTTTATGTATGGTTAGTAAAAATCTAAGATGTTGAAGTCACTGAAATAACTCCATAAAACATATACAGAATCTTGTAGCCTAGAGATTTTGCTTCAAAATTAAGTGAAAATCATCTTGTTTGTTTGTTTACAGGAAACAATATATTGATTTCAGTCAGGGGTGTCCAAACTCGGCCCTGGAGGACCACTGTCCTGGAGAGTTTAGCTCCAACCCTAATCAAACACACCTGAACCAGCTAATCAAGCTCTTACAAGATATACGAAAAACTTCCTGGGAGGTGTGTTGAAGCAAGTTGGAGCTAAACTCAGCAAGACACCCGCACTACAGGACTGAGTCTGAACACCCCTGATTTAAGTGAAGTTTATTTATAAACTAATTTCAAGAGCATCACGTGCTTATGATTGTCCACGGCTGGTCCCGCATTAGCTAACACGTGATTCACCAATCAGACGATTTCTAACTCGCTATAAATAACCTAAGTTCTTTACCTCACTATCTTCGTCTTGAAGAATCCCCCTACCACCCCTACTAGTTTGGGTGACACGGTGGCCCAGTGATTAGCACTGTTGCCTCACAGCAAGAATGTCACAGGTTAAAGTCCCTACTGAACCAGTCGACATTTCTGTGCAGAGTTTGCATGTTCTCCCTGTGCTCACATGGGTTTCCCCCAGATTCCTCCCAGAGTCCAAAAACAGGTGACCTAAGTAAATTGAACATTCTAAATTGGCATCATAGTGAACTTTTAGTAAGCCGTAGATTTCTCTTTAGCCATCGCTTTATTTGTCATTAGCCAGAAATAAGTTGGGAGATCTACCTGAGCTCTAGCCCTGCTAATGGGGGGAGCCCAGGGCTCGATGATCTTATGAGCTCAGGGCTCTCTCCCAGGACAGCATGCCAAACAAGCTTTATTATCAATCATCAGCTAATGGTGAACTCTTGAAATATTCTAAGACTTTTTGAGTGGAAAGGGTCTATTGAGAAGAGCATTACTATCATTACTAATGCAGTGATACACACCTGATAAGACAAATGCTTGCATTATGAGTTGCATAATGGACCATCCAGATAGGTATGTGTTAAACACTTTATTGTTTAATATATACATACTGTTTTGTTATTATGAATATATAGAAATAAAAATAGGCCCTTTACAGTTTTCAAATCTGTGCGGTCCTATGCGTTTGCCAACCCCAGGGAGTTAAATATATATATATATATATATATATATATATATATATATATATATATATATATATATATATATATATATATATATATATATATATATTTTTTTTTTTTTATTAATTCAGTGTTAAATAAAACATTTTGTACTATTTATTTAGCAAAAACTGTAGCTGGCTGATTACTATTTGTAAAGTATTCCAATAAAGTTTGACTTTCATGACATCTTGACTTGGCTGTTTCAGTGCATTTAGCATTTTCAGATGAGACCTAAAACCTCACAAATAATAAACATCAACATCAAAATATAAATAAACATTTAATGTGACTTTTAACTTTCCCATTCTACAAATGTCTTATTAATTGTAGCCTATCTGTGTTGTCCTTTGTCAAATACTTACATTAAACTAATTCCTTCAATCAATCAGAAAATTATAAATTGTTACCAGTAAAAAAAACTATACATTTGAAAACTTACAATACAGGGCTCTAAAATTATGACAGAAATCATTATTCCTGATCATTGCTCTTGATATTGAAAGACAGAAAAATATATTGTTGCCCTTATGAAAAATAAGTATACTTTAAATTCATTTTACTAAGTATACTTAGGTAATGTTGAAGTATATTTTAAATATACTTCACGTATTAACACTTTCTAACACATCTATTATAATGCTTGTAAGACTGGCAGAATGGGGACAAGGGATTCAGCCAGCATAATCACAAACACGGGCACTCCACAGGGCTGTGTCCTCAGCTCAGTCCCATCCTCTACACCTTGTCCACCTATGTGGCCTCCCACAATGGCAGCATCATCCTAAAGTTTGCAGACGACACTGCTGTGATAGGACAAATCACTGACGGCGACGAGGTAGTCTATAGGAGGGAAGTGACCTTTCTGGTGACATGGTGTGAAGACAACAACCTCACCCTCAACAAAGATAAATGAGATGAAAGTGGACATGAGGAAAGAGAGAAGCCCTCATTAGCCACTACTTGTCTTTGGACTGGATGTGGAGAGGGTGAGTACCTGGTGGTCCACATCAGCGGAACCTCACCTGGAAGCTCAGCACTACACAGCTGGTGATGAAAGCTCAGCAGCGGCTGTACTTCACTGTGTGGTACGGTACGACAGCTCTACTACCAGGGACTGCAAACACCTGCAGAGAGTAGTGAAGAATGCATCTAAGATCACCAGGAATACTTTGCCCTATCTGCAAAGGATCTACCATCGCAGAGTCCACATGAAAGCTGTCTCCATCATCAAGGACTCCAACACTCTCCTCCCCATAAAAATTCCTAACAGTACTTCAGATTGTGGAACAGTCCACTAAATCAGGCAGGCAGCTTGTGGTATAATGCTATAATGTTAAACTATTCAGTTGAGTTTAATTTATATGTTACTGTTAAAAGACTATCCACTGAAGAGCAGTCAGTAGAAGTACATTTCAGGAAAGTACATACAAAGTCAAATGAAAGTATATGCTGTTTTAATAGTGCACTTGAATAAATCTTTTTGGTAAAGAAGTTCATTTTAGAGACGTCCATAATAGTAGACTCAAAGTATGTTCTTATTTTGTAGTACCAACAGTACACTTGAATAAACTTTGTCATGAGGGTGTGTTTAGAGATCATATTCTGACAACGAAAAAAACATGACCATGCATAATCACTACAAGATAAATCCAATCACTTTCATATCTGCACTTTGTCGTTTTAAGTTGAATTTAGCAAGAGCTCCAAATTTAGCTAGGGTAAGTTGTGTTGAAATCTAAAAGCTTTTGGTTGGTCGTAGCTCAACAGAAACAAAATTGATTGTTTTTTTCAGAGCTGTAAAACAATGCAAATAAATAAATAAATGAATGCATACGTCTGATGTACAGCGTTTTAAGGACATTTTTTAGTTTGTAAGATTATATACACTCACTGGCCACTTTTTATAGGGTACCTTAATAGTACCGGGTCGGACCCCTTTTTGCTTTCAGAACTGCCTTAATCCTTCGTGGCATATCTTCAACAAGGTACTGGAAATATTCCTGAGATTTTTGGTCCATATTGACCTGATAGCATCATGTAGTTGATACAGATTTGTTGGCTGCACATCCATGATGCAAATCTCCCGTTCCACCACATCCCAAAGTGCTCTATTGGATTGAGATCTGGTGACTGTGGGGGCCATTTGAGTGCAGTGAACTCCTTGTCATGTTCAGAAGAAATAGAGACTCATCAGACCAGGCAACATTTTTCCAATCTTCTATTGTCCAATTTTGGTGAACCTGTGCGAACTGTAGCCTCAGTTTCCTGTTCTTAGCTGACAGGAGTGGCACCTGGTGTGGTCTTCGGCTGCTGTAGCCCATCCACCTCAAGGTTTGACATGTTGTGCGTTCAGAGATGATCTTCTGCATACCTCGGTTGTAACTATTGGTTATTTGAGTTACTGTTCACTTTCTATCAGCTGTAACAAGTCTGGCCATTCTTCTCTGACCTCTGGCATCAACAGGGCATTTGCTCCCACAGAACTGCCGCTCACTGGATATTTTCACTTTTTCGGACCATTCTCTGTAAACCCTAGAGATGGTTGTGCATGAAAATCCCAGTAGATCAGTTTATGAAATACTGGCACCAATAACCATGCCAGGTTAAAAGTCACTTAAATAACCCTTCTTCCTCATTCTGATGCTCAGTTTGAACTGCAGCAGATCTTCTTGACCATGTCTACATGCATTGAGTTGCTGCCATGTGATTGGCTGATTAGAAAATTGGGTTAACGAGCAGATGGACAGGTGTACCTAATAAAGTGGCCGGTGAGTGTATAATATTTTTGCTTTCACTGTTTATTTTTTGGTACTGTTATCTTGAATTCAGGTATTTATCATTTATTTTAGTGACATTTTTTCATGAGCCCTCTTTGTTTTCCAACTCCAGACACCAGTAATCTAAAAGAAAAACTGGAGTCTCATTTAAAGTCACTGCACTCTCATTTAATCTTTCCTCACCTTCAACTACATGAACTCATTAGCATTGTGATTGCAATGAAAGGTTTTGTTGAAATAACCGAGGTCATGTTCATCTGGACGTATCCTGTGACTGTGTCCTTCCCTGAAGCTGCATGTAATCAGGGGGAAGGCTTTTAGGTAGCTGGCACTTAAAAACATTTTTTTAGAGTGTCCTTGAAGAGTTCAATGCCATAAATCACCAACATTTTATTATTCGTAATATTATTTAAGTATAGGTTTGATCTTATGTTGTCTAATTACAAAAATAAAACTATAATTTTTTTATTTAATCAAGAAATTATTACAATCTTTCCCGCTAGTTACATAATGTCTGTCAATCCTGTGATGAAACATCCTGCCATTTAATGCAAATGACCAATAAATATGACGGGAAAACCCTTTTTGACAGACTTAGAGCAAAAGTGACTTTATGTGTACGAGAAAAAGAGTATTCTGCTGAAAACAAGTGACTGATTTCCAAGAGGACTAAAGAGGACCATGGTATGCATCTTTTAGGAACTTTTTCACTTTATTATAAGTGTTTTGATTCGTTACAAACATTAATATGTGCCACTAAATGGCTGCTTTTATTGTTTAGACTGAAGGTGGTGTAAAAATTAGAGCTATATTTGTGCACATAGGAGTTTTGATGCCTCTCTGGATGATAATGGGTGAGTAGATTCTACATTCATCATTTTCATTAAAGAATGACATTAATTTGTGAAATAATATGAATCTTTCATGTCTAAATATTAGTCCATGTCGAAGGATGGAAATATGTCACGCATTCTGAAAAAATGACCTGGAATGATTCAAGAAAGTGGTGTCAAACTCATCACACCGACATTGTGATGGTCCACAATGAAAATGTGACAAATGTTCTGAAAACAGAGCTGCCAAATCTAAACTCTGCTCCTTACTACTGGATTGGAATGAAAAAGATCAATGACACTTGGATGTGGGTTGCCAATGGACAGGCTGCAGACTATATAAACTGGGCAGAAACAGAGCCCAATAATCGACTGTCTGAAGAAAACTGTGTAGAAATGTACATTACCAGCTTAAACAAAAGTGGAAAGTGGAACGATGATAGCTGCAGTAACTCAAAATACCCTGTGTGTCACAAAGGTAAAAAGACAGAGATTTAATGTGCTTTAGGTTTTTTAGTTTAATTTATTTCCCATAAGAGCATACTAGTTCTTTATATATAAATAACCTGTTTATTTTCTTTAAGCACAATGTCCTAACATAACATGCGGTGATAGAAAAGTCTGTGTAGAAAAAGTCAACAACTTCAGCTGTGTGTGTAAACCAGGTTTCTTGGGGCCCCAATGCAACACAGGTCAGTAATACAGTATTTTAATACATACAACAACAACTGTAACGTTAATAACATTAATTTTTATGGTTTAATAGCTATTGGTGAAGTGAAATACATTATACTTTAAAAGGATAGTTTGCAGAATGCTTTAAAGTGATGCAAATGCTGTGAAGTTTGGGTATAAGCGTAGAGTTGGGGTAGGGGGACAGAATACACAGTCTGTACTGTATAAAGGCATAACATTTATAGGAAGACCCTTATAAATAATAAAAACCCAACATTTATGTATTCTTCTGGCATTCATCACATTGTTGGGAACCAAATGTGCCTAAAATATAGCAAAAACAGTAATTCTTTAGTTTATGGAAACATATTTTTGGTGCTTATGTGGCTTATAAATCACACAGGACAAAGTATTTTAGTTAAAGAGGTAGGTTTGGGGTAAGGGGACAGAATACACAGTCTGTATGTGGTATAAAAAAAATGTGTGAGTGTGTATGATGGTGACTCTCAACTCCCAAAAATGTCTGTCTGATGGGGTCTAAAAATATATACTTTGCTAAATATATAATACTATTACATATTAGTGTAACTGACTATCTCTCTCTCTCTGCAGTTGTTTCATGTCCGCAGCTCTCCACACCAGCCAAAAGCTGGATGCAGTGCTCTGGACTGTATGGGAATTATTCCCTTGACTCAAAATGTAAATTCTCCTGTGCTGCTGGTTATAAACTGAAAGGCACAGCTGAGCTCAACTGCAATTCCTCAGGTGCATGGAACGCACCTCTACCTTCCTGTGCCGGTATGGTATATTTTTCAGTATGATTTTATGTTTACATCAATATTAAGTCTTATATACACCTTATTTTTCAATAGCGCAAGACTCATGACTAATTTATGAGAAGAATATACATTAATGTTCACTAAACAGACAAACCAGTGTGTTTATATTTCAGGCAGTGCACTAAAATAATATATGTTAATGTTGTATTTGAGACTTTGAATTGAGAGCATCTTCTCTAAATAAATGTATTGTATGTAATCTGTAGTTTATTGATGATTGGTGGAGCTACAACACAAACACAATATCTATATCATGAAAAATTAGAAGACCACTTTAATTTATTGTATTTATTAGGTATGATTTTGAGTAAAATATTAATATTTGTTTATTCTATAAAGGTCTGATTTCTTTTTTCAAATATCAAATAAATATATTGTGTTTTTTCAGACAATTGGTCAGAATAATACAATATTTTCATTTGTCGTGACTGAAAATCAGGGTTATTCCACCACACATTGCTTTTTTAACACTTCTAAAGTTAACATTAGTATTATGTTGTCTAAAGGTTCATATATTAACATTTTTATTTTCAGCCAAAACATTCTCTAAATCACAAAACAAAAAATGCATTTGGAAGATCAGTAGTTTAAAAAATAAAAGAACAAAATGTGTTTAACTTACTAAAGATGACATCTAGTATAACTGAGCTTTTCAATAGCTGGACTTTTTTTGCATGCATTTTTTTTACATATTTTTGACCATCTCCATTTTCAGCCCAAATTAATTAATAAAAATACATCCTATATATGTTTATACTCGTGTATTATAAAATAGTGTACTTCAGTTTGACAGGAGCCACTGAGGTCCACCCGATTTCAAGGTCTAATCCCCTAAGAATTTCTCACCTTCCACTTCTCTATCATTTATTATGTGAGAATAAGTTTTGCTTTCCTGTTGCAGCAGAGTGTTTTCCCCTTCTATTGTTTGGAGGTAGACTGATAAACTGCACTGAAGCACATGACAGCTCTAGGTCTGCCTGTACAATGCAGTGTCCCCCTGGTCATCTGCTGCTGGGTTTTGCTCAGTTTTCCTACAGAGCTGACGGCACATGGGAATCTGCATATCCAATAATGTGTGCAAGTATGTTTGCACTGTTAAGCTGTGCACCACAGATAATAAGTATAGTTTATTCTGTGATCTTACATTAAAGAAATGTTTGGAAAACCCTATACCTATTTTTATTTTACATATATAAATAATCCTGAATATAAAGCATTGAAAAGTAACATTAAGTCACTATTATTTCCAACCTATTAGTGGACAGTAAGTTTTCATGTTTATTTAATGAAATAATGATGATGTGAATATGAATAAATAACAGATTAATTGTGATTGATGAATATAAAAAGATTTATAGTACTTACTGGCACTTGTTTTATCTTTCCTCAGACTATATCCATTTTCTAATTGCACTTTTGGCATTTGCTGTCATCTCAATGTTTTGTGGTTATTTATGTGGTTGCTGCATCTGCAAAAAGAGTGAGTTTTGTGATGTTTAAAAAGATTTATAATATATCACAATTACAGTAAGAAAAAAATGTCATCTAATATTTTTCCTTTCAAAATTTGGCTGTAGGTAAAGAGGTAATATCAAGGTAATTGGCTTTCATTTGTAATTTCGTTTTAGCAATATCCACTGATTTAGATGTATGGAAGTCTTAATCCACAATGTTTTCTTGTAGCACACAACAGGAGACTATAAATCCAGCATATGAAGCAGAACCTCCACCACTAGAGGGTCCTCTATGTTCAGCATAAACATTATGGTCTTTTTTCTTTTTTATTCCATTCTTTTTTTATGCTTTATATTCTCAAACATGAAATAAAATAAGCATTTTCAGTATTTATTTGTTGTTTGTTGCTATAAAGAAAAGCTAGAAAATATGTGGCAGAAATCTGAAATATTTCTGGTACAAGTTCAGATGCAAAAACCTCTAAATGGCATCTGAAAAGTTCTTCTAAAATGGGCATTTTTGGCGAGCTCCTGTATGTGTTTAGTAAATCCACTTTTATGGCAAAAATAGGATGTTTGCATTGCCTTTAAAGTGAAATAATTGAACAAAAATATTGGAGGCTGAGGAAAAATGCTCATTATAGGGCAAAATTTCAGTTTTTTTTTGCATCTGAACTCTTCAATTGTCTCTTACAAACAGTTGTGAAATGTGTCCTTTTAAGGACAGCACTATTACACAATTTCTTATGACTTGTTTCCCATGCAGCGCAACTGTTTAAATAGTAAATCACATTTGACAGTAATTTTATATGCATTGCTGTATAAATGTCCTTTCTGAATTCATGCAAATAAAACCAAATAGTGTCAAAAAAGGTAAGGCTTGCTTTTTATTACAGTTATATGTTTGTATGTTATATAGGGTATGACTCTAAAAATGAACTTTTAAAGCATTTAGACCTCTGAACCCTTTAATTTAATAACATGCATAGGTAATTAGTAATTACCTATTATTTTTTATTATCATATTACCTATGTTATTAATTTAATTTTTAAATGTGAAAGTTGGGTTGGAAAATAAATCACATGCATTTCTCACATATCCTCAGATGGTTTTGTTGGTGCATATGACTCTATTTTCTGGATGCCTGGTATTTATGACTGGAATGTATAATGGTATGTTCTCATTAAATTTATTTCTATATTGACATGTTCACACCAAGAACTAGAACTATAATGATAACCATATTAGCATCCACCCACCAAACCAAGGATCTGTTTTAAAAACAGTGTGTACTGCTGCTCATCCAAATTTAGATTTTACAAGAAACTACTTTAAAGACATGTATATTAAAATCTTAAATTATAATCTTTGCAGAACAGTTTTTTTTGGCTGTTTTGTTATAGATTAATTTGTGACAGAAAAATGCATCAAAATAAAAATAAAATATATTAAAAAAACAGTCAAAATGGATTTGGGTGTCACATGGTTGTTATGACATTGCACCTAAACACAGGCCTATTGAAAGAGGTGGTTCTTTTCTTCCAAAAAAGTGGACATTTTTGCAGTTATTTGCCTTGTTTTCTATTATGAGGTTAAAATACTGCATTTTAGTGATATTTTAAGGACATTGCTGGATTAACTTGTCGGATGGTGACCACACTTTTTGATGTACAAAAAATATTCCCCACAATTTTGTTGAAGTGCTTACAATACTATTTGACTACGAAGTGTGTATTTACAAATTTGCATTTGAACTGTAAGTTTTTACAGTTTTTTACATAATGTTATGAGATTAGCATTTAAAAAATTTCATAAAGAAATATGAAAATTTATTAACATCAATTTATCATCAATCAAAAAAAACATATTAGGAATCTGTTAAAACTTGTTTTAAATTAAAAACTTTAGTCTATAAGTAGGCTCACACGAAATCGTGTGTAAATTTGTAAAGGTATGTAAATTTATATTTATTCAGTTTTTTAATTAATTTCACTAATATTATTGTAATATATTATTAGTTATATTAAAATGTCCGTATGATTTATTTACAATACAGTTTGTAAAGTAATATTTTCTATCTTTTAGTAGATATATTATATGAGAGCCTTGCTTTGTTTACTAAATAAGTGGATCTAATTGGATTTGCATTGTAAACATTAAATAAAAGTTAAAAATAAAGAATTATTTCATATATTGTTTCATATGTTTTTAGTTATGATACTGCTAAAATCATTCCACATAAATCCACAGATTTTTTAATAAAATTCTCCACAGAAATAGCAAAAAATATTTGCAGATTCTGTCTGGCCCTACCTAGGCAAATAACAAACTGGACAGCTCATTCAATTTTCTATTTGAATTTAGCCATTTGAATAAATAAAAATTAAATTTGTTTTAAAGCCTTCTTCTATCGGTTATTTTCATAATTTATGAAGGAATAGTAGTCAGAAATGGGACAAATGAGCTTATGTGGGGACTTTGTCAGTCGGAGGTGGGTCTTTCGAACCACCCGAACCCCCCTTGGCTAATTTTGTAGCATTTTTAGACAGCAAGGTGCCATACACTACATTGATTGAATAAGTTAATAGTTATTTAGGCGATTACCGATGAAGTCCTTGGTGTGAACGAACTTTAACAGGCACATTTTAATGCCACGCATCTGTGTTTATCAGTCGAGGCCTGGGCTTACCATTACAACATCGACAGTAATTTGGACTGGACAGCAGCTCGTCAGTGGTGTCAAACGCATTTCACAGATATGGTGGCCATCCAAAACCAGGCAGAAATTGCATACCTCAACGAAATTCTCCCTTTCCATCGGGCATACTACTGGATTGGCATTAGGAAGATTGACGGCCATTGGACATGGGTTGGGACCAAAAAGCGCTTGGTCATCGAAGCAGCAAACTGGGCGACAGATGAACCGAATAACCAGGGGACTGGAGAAGACTGTGTGGAGATTTACATCAAGAGGAACAAAGACACAGCCAAGTGGAATGACGAAAGGTGCAGCAAGAAGAAAGCAACTGTGTGTTATTTAGGTGAATTATTTTATTTGTAGATATATTTAGAAAGTTTTAATATGTTATATGTTTATATATGATTTAATATACTAAATAGACTCACCGGCCACTTTATTAGGTATCAGCAACTCGATGCATTTAGACATGGTTAAGAGATGTGCTGCAGTTCAAACCGGGCATCAGAATGGGGAAGAAAGGTGATTCTTTGAACGTGGCATGGTTGTTGGTGACAGACAGTCTGAGTATTTCAGAAACTCCCAACCTACTGGGATTTTCACACACAACCATCTCTAGGGTTTAAAAAAATAGAAAATATCCAGTGAGTGGTAGTTCTGTGGGCGCAAATGCCTTGTTGATGCCAGAGGTCAGGGGACTGACCAGACTGGTTCGAGCTAATAGAAAAGCAAAGGTAACTCAAATAACCACTTGTTACAACCAAGGTATACAGAAGAGCATCTCTGAACGCACAACGCTTCCAACCTTGAGGTGGATGGGCTACAGCAGCAGAAGACCACACCGGGTGCCACTCCTGCCAGCTAAGAACAGGAACCTGAGGCTACAATTCGCATAGGCTCACCAAAATTGCACAGTAGAAGATTGGAACAATGTTGCCTGGTCTGATGAGTCTTGATTTCTGCTGCAACATTCGGATGGTAGGGTCAGAATTGGCATCAACAACATGAAAGCATGGATCTATCCTGCCTTATATCAACGGTTCAGGCTGGTGGTGGTGGTGTAACGGTGTGGGGCATATTTTCTTGGCACTCTTTGGGCCCGTTAGTACCAAATGAGCATCATGTGAATGCCACAGACTACCTGAGTATTGTTGATGACCATTCCATCCCTTTATGACCACAGTGTACCCATCTTCTGATGGCTATTTCGAGCAGGAGAATCATCTCAGACTGATTTCTTGAACAAGACAATGAGTTCACTGTACTCAAATGGCCTCCACAGTCACCAGATTTCAATCCAATAGAGCACATTTGGGATTTGATGGAAAGAGAGATTCGCATTATGGATGTGCAGCTGACAAATCTGCAGCAATTGCGTGATGCTATCGTGTCAATATGGACCAAAATCTCTGAGGAATATTTCCAGTACCTTGTTGAATCTATGCCATGAAGGATTAAGGCAGTTCTGAAGGCAAAATGGGGGTCCAACCCAGTACTAGTAAGGTGTACCTAATAAAGTGACCGGTGAGTGTACGTACATGTGATTACATATGATAATGTACATCAGTAATTATTTAAACAGCCTTTTGTTGTGTAAGAGTGAATGATTTATAGCCTACTGTACTTGAGTGGTCATTTCAGTAAAGCCTGAATTTTGAATAGCTATTTGCTGTTGAATTCAAATTTAACTTTAGTATTATACAGATGTTATTGATTGCAGCCTCTTGCACTGAGACGTCCTGCAGTGAGCATGCTGAGTGTGTGGAGACTATTGGAAACTACACATGTCAGTGTGACCCTGGTTTCATGGGCCCACGCTGTGATGATGGTGCAGTAGATCCAGTCCAAACTCAAAATCTTCATTGTGTGTTTTCTTGCTGAGTGACCATTTACACTATTGCAGTTGTCCAGTGCCAGCCTGTTGAAAATCCACAACAGGGTATTGTGAAGTGTGACGGCGTCTTTGGAGTGTTTCATTTTAACTCATCATGCCAGTTCCAATATGCCACTGGGTTCAATCTGGAGGGGGCACAGAGGATACACTGCTTGGCATCAGGACATTGGAATAATGCCCTTCCTGTTTGTCATGGTATGGATTAAAATACATTGCTATGCATACATTGCACTTCACAGCTTATAAAAGGCTCTTCATTGTCCTTGCTGATCCACATTAACATTCATGGAACTTTTCAGTCCACAAAAGGTTCTTTAAGGTAGGTTCTTCTTTATTTTTAAGTGTGTTCAGTAACTCTATTTATTAGCTTATATGCAAGTGATGAATTTCTGTCTGCATGTTTACAGTAAAGACGTCCTGTACCGATGACCAGTTTCTTTATTTGTTTCTTTGTAATTATTTGTGAAAAATACTAATGATTTCTTAGTGAAAATAGTTTTAAAGTCATTTTCAGGGTGGATAATAAACAAAAAACTATGCAAATAATTATTGATGAATTGTTGATATTTTTACTTGTTAAAAATGTTGTTCTGTTACAGCTGTCAAATGTCGGCCAATCATTGATGTCCCTCGTGGTTTGACAATGATCTGTACTCATCCGCTTTCCATGAATAGCTTCAACTCAAGCTGTGAGTTTGAGTGTAAGGAGGGTTATGAGCTCAATGGTTCAAAGACAACCTGGTGTGACCACACTGGCCACTGGACAGACAAATCCCCCACCTGCACAGGTACAGAGCTGCTGATTCATAAACACTGAATATAAATGTAGACTAGGCTGAACAAAGGCAACATAATGGACAGATTACAATTACCTGCAGTGTCCCAGCAAGCATTTTTTGTTTTTAATAGATGTCTAATAGACGTCTAAACTTGGTCGTCTTGGCTAAAACCAGGCTAAATTTGGGCTGTTTGTGAAAATCTAACAGAGGTGTAAGAATAGCCCAAAACTAGACTAGTCATTAGATAAACAGAAATGAATAACTACACATATAAAGTCTGTCTAATCTGTCTATTTGACGGCTAGTCTAGTTTTGGGCTATTCTTACATGTCTAACAGATTTTCACTGACAGCCCAAGTTTAGCCTTGTTTTAGCCTAGCTGTCTACGCTTAGATGTCTATTACACATCTATTAAACACAAAATTGTTTGCTGGGGTACTGTAGTAAGTGCTGATGGCAAATAATAGTGCACTTCCCGTCATTTCTTGTGAAACATTTTAATGTTGGGTAAGACTGCTAAGACACACTCTGGAACTGTATGTACTGTTTTCCACAATTAGAAAAATCTCCACTGAAACCCCATCATCTCTCCATCAGATTCTTTCATCTTGTTAAAGTATTTTTTACAATGTCTTTTTGCCTTGTACTAATGTAAGTAAAAGTTATTTCTCTTGTTTTGAAGGCTCCTAAAAGCTCAATGTTTATATTTTTGAGGGCGATAAAGCCATGAATGGCATATTTAGTCAATGAACAATAAAGATATTAAAGGAATTTAGATTAAAAAAAATTATTACAGCTTTAAAGTTTGTGTAAACCAGAAGTTGAGACTTTTATTTGTTGCATTTTATTTTTTTTATTTGTTGTATTTTCAGTTGAAACGGATTGTTGAGTAGGGGGCGGGGCTGTCTTTTTGCATTATTTTCCCATAGCAAACTAACAGAGGGAGCGTTGTTAAGAAGGTCGTGATGCCAAATCGACGTCAATAGAGAAGGATCGTCACTCCAAACGCAAAGCAAATGATCAGACTTTAATTAAAAATTTAATTTAGTTGATCAGCTTCATTCAGCATGGATTAATTGAAGAATAAAAATATGCATTAGTAAAATAAACCTTGTACATTTTTGTAATCCTTTAATCATCATAACCATTTAATCAATATGTTATGCATTTATCACAGTGGTGACCTGTGATCCACTCCTGGCCCCTGCAAATAGCAGTTTGACCTGTGCTGATCCACTGGGAAAATCCTCCTTTCTTTCTTCTTGCAATGTTACCTGTGATGAAGGACACAAACTGACAGGAGGAGCCACACTAACTTGTCAGGGAGACAGCAACTGGTCAGCACCGCTGCCTAAATGTGAAGGTGAGTTAATGGAGCATACACGATTCCTCAGTGTCATACTGAGCTATCGAATCTACATTTGCATCCCAATGTGAGCTCTGGAGAAACAATGTACTATTAAAATATGGATTCTATAGCTCAGTATGACATTGATGAATCATGTATGCCTCATTAACCCACCTTCCTTAAAGCATCATAATCATTTAATCAATACGTTATGCATTTATCACAGTGGTGACCTGTGATCCCCTCCTGGCCCCTTCAAATAGCAGTTTGACATGTGCTGATCCACTGGGAAAATCCTCCTTCCGTTCTTCTTGCAATGTTACCTGTGATGAGGGACACAAACTGAGAGGAAGAGCTACACTAACTTGTCAGAGAGACGGCAACTGGTCAGCACCGTTGCCTATATGTGAAGGTAAGTTAATGGAGCATACATGATTCCTAAGTGTCACTGAGCGATCGAATCTACATTTGCATCACAATGTGAGCTCTGGAGAAACAATGTACTATTAAAATATACTATTTCATACTCTAAAATCTCTGTTTTGTTTAATCAATTTGGCAGTGGTAAAGTGTGACCCACTGAAACCCATCCCGAACGGCTCCTTCCAATGTCATGACTCTGCTGATGAGTTTTCTTATGGCTCCACTTGTTGGTTTAAATGTGATTATGGTTTTGTCAACAATGGTACAAATTCAACTCACTGCACCAAACAGGGGAACTGGAGTCATATATCACCTATTTGCCATGGTATCCATCATTATTCACTGTACTAACATATCTTCAGTTAATGTATGCTCGACATATTCAGTTTACCATGTTTTAATCCTGGATTCTCCACAGCTGTACAGTGTCCTCCCCTCTCTGATACGCCAAAATATGGAAGTGTGAGCTGTATTCACCCCCTGTCCACCAATAGCTACAACTCCAGCTGTGAGTTTCAGTGTGAGGAGGGTTTGGAGCTCAGAGGCACAGATTCCACTCATTGTGATCACACTGGGCACTGGACAAACACAACACCTATTTGTACAGGTTTGCTATCGGTTCTTATCATTATGCATGATGTAACAACAATGAACTACAGTATGTGGAATATTATTATTTAGTTTGCATACAAAGCAATCATTTTAAAGCATAGTTCACTCAAAACTGTCAGATCTGTTAGATTTTTCTTTCTTCTGTTGGACACAAAAGAAGATATTTTGAAGGAAACTGGAAACCATTGACTTCTATAGCATTTGCTTTTCCTACTATGGTATTCAACTTTCTTCAAAATATCTTCTTTTGTGATCAAGTAAAGATAGAAACTCATAAGGGTTTGGAACCACTTGAGAGTTAGTACATAGTGGGTAATTTTTCTTTTTTTTAAGTGTTCTGTCCTTTTAAGTAATATACATTTAATATGCATTTTATATTGCAATTTATGAAATTGGCTGACCCAATTATACACACTTTATATACTTGTGTGTATCCAAATTGACCTCATGGTTTACATCTTTAATTCCACAGGAATGGAGAATGTTTAGTGTATTTAACTCAGTACATTATCAGACTACTATAGATAATGATGACAATTTATCACTGATATTATTCACATTTCAGCTGTTGCTTGTGACCCTCTCGTCACCCCTGAAAATGGCAACCTGACCTGTGCCGATCCATTGGGGAATTTCTCTTTTCGTTCTTCTTGTAAGGTTATTTGTGAGGAGGGATACAAACTCAGAGGAGATACAATGCTCAACTGTCTGAGTAATGGCAACTGGTCAGCACCAACACCTGCAGTGTCTTTAAAATCATTTAAAGAGTGTCTTTAAATCATTTAAATGAAACAATTACAATCACTGGCACGATTTGAAATTCATGTTATGGCATGTAACTGAGTGAAACAAATTCTACCATTACTATTACAGAGACACTGGAGTACAATTTGTACAGAAGATGTGACAGTAGTGACTGTAGGAGCATTGTAATATAACATCAGTTTTTATAAATACAGTATATGAACAAAGTATAGGATAGGAAATAGTTCCTGACAAGACTGACCTGTTAATAAATCAAAAACATATAATCTCCTCTTGTCCATGTGCAACATACAAGATTTCCTCAATCAAGTGACATCACATATTTACAATAATTACTAACAAATTGGTATAAAAACATGCCTGTATAAACTTGCTGTTTTTATCTTTTTAGTCATAAAATGTGAAGCTCTGGAGTCTGTCCATCATGGTTCTGTACACTGTCATGACCAGCTGGAGGAGTTCAGCTATGGCTCTGAGTGCTGGCTTGAGTGTGAAGCTGGATTTGCTTTGAATGGAACTAATTCCACTCACTGCACCTCTCAAGGGAAATGGAAGCAAACGTTTCCTGTCTGTCAATGTAAACAAACTCTTGTTACTTTTAAATAAGATGGTTAAAAGAAAAACAGACCTTATTGTGCTATCAAATCTTGTTGGAAAGTTAAACGCATGTGAAAAAACACATGTTTGTGCACCACAAAGTTGTAATTATATGAGAATCTGGGAAACTCAGGATTTTCTTTGAGGGCTTCACAGGGGATAGGTTAGGGCTGTCCATGACAGGCCAATACTAATGGGCCAACATTTAGCCATTAATCAAACTCTCAAGGGCCTGGTCTGGGCCAGACTGCTCTAGATAACACCAGGCCAAAAAACGTGGACTGTCCAATAGTGTGGGGTCACACAGAGCCCGCAATGAGCCTGCAGCTCTGGGCTAGCCCGCACTGGGCCAGTTTAGATATGGTGTGGGCTTGCCCTAGCTCACAGTGCCTGGAAAAAAGCAAGCATGGGCCCTGCACAAACATGTTTGCTTGGTTAGAAAAAAATATTGCCCTTAATAATTTTCTGAAAACATCCTGTTTTCACACAAATTTTTAAAAAAAATTTCAACTTTTTAGCTTTTATTTTTTAAGTGCGTAAATAAAGCATAATTTTTAGCACGGCTATATTCAAAGTAAAGTTGTGTCACAGATCTTTTGATTTTCTGTCCAACAGCACAGCAGTGCAGCTCATTAACTGACCCCTCTCATGGTAGTTTAACCTGCACACATCCCCATGGCCAGTTCAGCTTTGGTACAGTGTGTGAAGTGAGCTGTCAGGCAGGCTTCAAACTGCACGGCACACCCAAGCTGGAGTGCTTGAAGATGGAGAAGTGGACAGACACCCCACCCTTCTGCTTGGGTAATCACCGATGACTCTTCTCCTTTTCCATTTCACATCATCATGTATATAATCGTTGTATATCTTGTAATAATTTCTGTCCCCCATTAAATGTTAAAATATTAAATCTAAACTTCATGACATGACCAAGGGAATCAGATTATGTCCGCTAACGTTTAATTATGTTTTTTTACATAGCTCAAGAGTGCCCTCTTTTGAGCGCTCCAGAAAATGGCTGGATGAATTGCTCTCATCCTCACTCTCTGTTTAGCTATGAATCCCGGTGCCTTCTGGGATGTCAGACTGGCTTTGAGTTAACAGGAGAGCCAGATATGCAGTGCTCAGCTTCTGGGAACTGGAGTCAGGAGATGCCTTCGTGTGCTGGTACTCGACAAACACAAAATAATTTGGGAACCATTTCTTATTAAGGAACATTCTTACCAGTCTAACTAAACTGTTATAATCTTTTCCTACTAAAAAACAAAGTAAAAATAGCTTGCTAGGCTTTCCCTATAAATTATGCACTGATACTTATATATACATTATTATTTCTTCTTTGAATGGCAGTTGTTCATTGTGAACACCTCTGGCTCACTTATCTTTCTGATCTGGGACCTCCACCCTCAATGAACTGTTCCCACCCCCATGGAAACTTCAGCTTTGGATCTCAGTGTACGTTCTGGTGTGCAAAAAGTCATGAGCTCAATGGAACCAGTCAGCTTGTCTGCACCTCCAATGGGTACTGGACCCATTCACCACCCATTTGTGTTGGTAAGGCCAACATTATTGTATGACCAAGAAAATATACATTTGAACAGGCAATTGAACCAAGTGTGAAAGCACTCTTAAGGGGATAGTTCACCTAAAATTTAAATTTTCCTCACCATTTACTCACTTAAAAGCTCTGGGAAGTGCTTAGAAATGTGCATTTTTATTTAATGTTCGACGTAAACTCAACTGAAACACAAAGACAGGACGGGACATTTAGAACCTATAGGTGGGAGCTTAACATTTATACCATTCAGTTTGGCTTATATTCACATGTGTTTATATAAACCCTTTGATTTGAACACTCTTTGATGTGAATAAATGAACGATTTCAGCATGCAGTATTAGGATCTTGAAAGGGGCGGGACAAATCAAATATTAGAGAGCATTTGATTGGTTAGAAAATTTATGAGTACGAGGAGACCTCAAAAAAATTATTGAGTCATTTTCCTGGAAGTGCCAAACCAATGCTTTGTGAATGTTTATTCACAAATGAGAAATTTGTCACTGTTTTGGAGCACACTAGATTATAGTAAAATATATTATTTTAGGACTAATATTAGATAATTGAAAGGATGTTGGGAAAAACAGCCATCAATATCCATAATACAAACAAAAGCTGTTTTCCCCCAATATTCTTCAGTATGTCTTTCTTTGTGTTCAACAGAAGAAAGAAACTCAAACAAGCTTGGAGTAAATGGAAGGAGAGATAATAATGGCAGAATTTTTGGGTGAACTATCCATTTAATTGCACTTACAAAGGATGCCCACTAAAAACACATTGTGTGTTTTCAGTAAAGGAGATGTCAGTGAGTGCCAGTATGCTGATATATGCTGCTGTGGGAGCTGTTTCTTCAGCTGGTCTACTTTTACTGGGAGGACTCATGTTTTTGTTGACTCGCCAATTCACCAAAAAGGGTACAAAATAATTCTGTTCCTCTATTGGAATAATTTTAGCTTATTTTGCTAATTTTAGCTTATTTAGCGAATTTTAGCTGGTGGGTATTTAACAAACAGCTCAAACCTGCTAGCGAACCTGTTTGTAATATTTAGTTTGGGTTGCTGTAGTAGGTTGGGTCAATTATGTTTTGATCTAATGCAGCAAGGATCAACATGTATATCCAGGAACTAGGGAGTTTTTTCACCCAAAATATTAAGTAGTTCTGTTATAACATATAATTCTTTTTTAAATATTTCCCAGATGACGTTTAACAGAGCAAGGAAATTTTCTCAGTTTGTCTGATCATATTTTTTCTTCTAGAGAAAGTTTTATTTGTTTTATTTCAGCCAGAATTAAAGCAGTTTTTCATTTTTTAAAGACCATTTTAAGGTCAAAATTATTAGCTTCTTAAGCTATATTTTTTTTCGATAGTCTTCGGAACAAACCATCGATATACAATAACTTGTCAAATTACCCTAACCTGCCTAGTTAACCTAATTAACCTAGTTAAGCCTTTAAATGTCACTTTAATGTCACTTTAGGCTGTATAGAAGTGTCTTAAAAAATCAAGTCAAATATCTAGTAAAATATTATTTACTGTCATCATGGAAAAGATAAAATAAATCAGTTATTAGAAATGAGTTATTAAAACTATTATGTTTAGAAATGTGTTGACAAAATCTTCTCTCCGTTAAACAGAAATTGGGGAAAAAAATAAACAGGGGGGCTAATAATTCTGGCTTTAACTATATATATATATACATACTTGTCATTTCCTCCAAAAAAAACTGTAGAGATGAACACGGGAGGTAAAGAAAGCGTTTTTATCAATTTAATTATCGGCTATGAAGCACATGTTTGAATCATCAATAATGAAGAGTGCTGGTGAAATGGTTATGAAAATCACAACAGGGAGAATTAATTTGCTAAAACAATAACTACAAAATTATTTTGTTAGAGCTTACTTAACTATAACATTATATATACCTATAACTTATGTAACTATAGCTTATTTAACCCAAAACGTTTTTAGATAGTATTTAAGTACGTGTGTGTTTTTTTGTTGTTGTTGTTTTTACAGTCGGCATCAATGGTAACTAAAACTGTGGTTATAATTTTATTTTTTCAAATTAAAAACAAAACTGGAACATTATTAGGACAAGTAAAAGATGAAAGAATGTGTTTTCTGTTGAACTTATTCTTTAAGCTGTGTTATTTTCAACAAAATCCTAACATTTTTTTTTCCACTGCAGCTCATTACAGTCTGAATAAATCCTCGTTGGAAGGAGATTTGAACCTGGCATTCGAATTAAATTGAATCTACATCAGTTCCAAGTAACTTTGTTCATGTTGTTTTTTACTTGCTATAAATTAATAACTGAACAGAATTGTCTTGTGTGTTTAGTATCAGCCCAAGTCAGTACTCAGTAGAGATACTTTCCCACTATCAAAACAGCATTTATACTATTTCCATGCTAATAATAAAATATTATCAGGTGATGTGCAGGGTCATTCTTCATGGCACTCCCACTAGGTATGAAAGAGACAGTATAAACACTGCCAGAAACACCATGTTGTCCAACCGCTCACATACCCACTGTTTCATATATAGCCTCACCCTAGAGCAGACACCCAGGCCAGGACGTGCTGTCTCTGGGCCCTATGCCCACTGTCACACTCAATACGGCCTCTAGTTGCCCTTTCACCTTGTTCTTTCTATGTGAGAGGTTTTAGGGTCAGAAGCCGGAGAACAATAATTTGTATATATTTTTTTGTAATATTCTGTTTTATTTACCATTTATAAGACATTTAACAAAAACAGCATGCACAATACCAATAGATACAAAAAAATACAGAATAAATTACATTAAACCCCCCCCCCCCCCCCCCCCCCCTTCAAAAAGGAGGGATTGTCTCAGTTACCAAATATATATACATATATTCACACAACATATGTAGCATAAACAGAAGATGACAATATTTACATTTTTATAAAGCCAGTGTCATGAATAGTCATTAGAGATGAAAATGTACAAACTTAAAATGCTTAATTCCCAAGAGTCTTAAGACAGGTCTCTATGTGGTTTCAGCTTTTTTCTGTTTCAAGAAGTTTCAAGATGTAGTTATTCCAATTGAATGATATAAAGCAACTCGTTCAACCATCTCGATAACAGGGAGCCTTTGTAGAGTTCCAATTAAGTAAGATCCTGTTTTTAGCTGTAATCATGTCAACAATCAGGGCTTGCTGTTGGGTTAACGGAAAGGTGCCCATTATATTAGAATATCCAAAACTAGCCCAATTGTAGTAAGGTTGGATATTGGTTTCATAAGCACTGGAAAACAATTCAAAAATGTTGGAGCAAAACTCATAAAGAACAGGACAAAACCAAAATAAGTGTGCCCAAGTCCCTTCTGCTCCATCACATCTGTCACATTTAGGAGATACAGAAGGAAATGTTTTACCTAATCTAGTTTTAGAGAAATGAAGACGATGTAAAACTTTAAATTGGATTGATTTGTATCTCGAATTTATTGAAGCTTTCTTTATTCTGATCTCATCAGCCACTTCTTCATTCAAATCCATGGCCCAAGCTGTGTTAATGTGCTTAGTGCATATTGGTACCTCAAAAGCACGAGCAAAGCTTGATATCAGATATCTAGGATTAGGGTTTGAGGATAGAAGATTCTGAATAATATGACTTTCTGGTTTACTTATAAATTGTGAAATATTTCCTTTGCATAGTTTCTAACCTGCAGGTAGTGAAAGAAAAGAGACTGCGGGAGGGAAAACTTGTCCTTCAGCTGTGCAAAGGATGCAAACTGATTTCTATTTACAATAATTTCGCGGCAGAGCCAACCACAGGCCAATCTGTTGGTTTCCTGATCACAAACAATCAGAGGTGTTTAGGATAGAGCACATGGGTGTGTTGGCATCCCATATCTAGGTTTTGTCTAAGAAATATGTGCGTATAAAGCATATAAAGTTCTTCGCTAAATATAATAAAAGTAGGATTTTTCACTCACTATCAGTAGACGTAGTGCCTGATTTTTAATGGGTCGCCACAGTGGAATGAACCACTAATTATTCAAAGTCATTACGCATATGTTCCATAACCCTCCAGCTGCAAGCCAGGGAAGAAAGAAGGCTATTAAGCTATTTAATAAATATTTTAGCTAGTATGCAGTTAAGTGAACTATAATGAGCATGTTGTGTTTATTTTTGTTGCTGGTCAGTAGAAGCTCTCCAGAATTTCTGCACAGAAGGAGAGGTTTGCATGTGTGCCTAACCAGTCGCATCTGTCCGGGCATTAACACAGCACGGCGCCAATTATATCGCTTAAGAGGGAGCGGGTCTGCAGCCCATCCTGGCACGAAATGGGTAATAAATAACTGATCAGCTGACTTGATGCCTCCTGGCTGCTATCGTGATAATAACGAGGCTATTGGTACCCGCTGTGACCGTATGAGAGCCGTTTGATTATTTTCCGTTTGCTTTGGCCTGCCAACGTTGAGTATCGCGCCAATAAAGGCACGAGAGACAGCGCCTGCCAGTGTGGTTTTACGCGAATTACGGTGCCATGGACACAAGTCAATCCATTCCACAGATACAGACTACAGTCAGAAAATGTTCATATTCTCCCATATAAAAATCTCCCATATAGAAATATGATAAATGGCAGTGTATGCAAATTAAACGAACACGTTCATATTTGGATTACAAAAAATCTCAAATGCAACATTTACATTTACCGGCCACTTTAATAGGTACACCTTACTAGCATTGGGTTGGACCCACTTTTGCCTTCAGAACTGCCTTAATCCGTCGTGGCATAGATTCAACAAGGCACTGGAAATATTCCTCAGAGATTTTGGTCCATCATCCCAAAGGTGCTCTATTGGATTGAGCTCTGGTGACTGTGGAGGCCAATTGAGTACAGTGAACTCATTGTCATGTTCAAGAACCAGTCGGAGATTATTTGCCCTTTATGACATGATGTGTTATCCTGCTGGAAGTAGTCATCAGATGGGTACACTGTGGTCTTAAGGTATGGAAATGGTCAGCAACAATACTCAGGTAGGGTGTGGTGTTGACACAATGCTCAATTGGAACCAATGGGCTCAAACTGTGCCAAGAGAATATCCCCCTGCACCATTACACCACCACCACCAGCCTGGATTGTTGATACAAGGCAGCATGGATCCATGCTTTCATATTGTTGACGCCAAATTCTGACCCTACCATCTGAACGTCGCAGCAGAAATCGAGACTTATCAGACCAGGCAATGTTTTTCCAATCTTCTATTGTCCAATTTTGGTGAAACTGTGTGAATTACAGCCTCAATTTCCTCAGCTGACAGGAGTGGCACCCGCTGTGGCATTTGCATTCACAGAACTGCCACTCACTGGATATTTTCTCTTTTTCAGACCATTCTCTGTAAACCCTAGACATGGTTGTGTGTGAAAATCCCAGTAGATCAGCAGTTTCTGAAATAATCAGACCAGCCCTGGCACCAACAACCATGCCACGTTCAAAGTCACTTAAATCACCTTTCTTCAGGTAATCTTGACCACATGCCTAATAGCATAGAGTTGTGATTAGTTGATTAGAAATTTGCATTAACGAGCAGTTGGACAAGTGAACCTAATAAAGTGGCCGGTGAGTGTATTTATAAATGTTAAAAAATGCAATTGGCCTATTTGCAAATATAATGGCAAAGATTAAACCATTTGAATTACAATAATGCAGTCTACATGTTGGAATATATTAAGTATAACTTTAAATATGTTCATGGCCATGTATGAGCAGACACACACTCTCACACTCTCCAATTGTATCTGGATATCTGGATCCAGACTTGAATTTGCAAGCGGAGATGGATTTCTATAGGAGATAACAAAATTCTCCCCTGTACAAGTAATTGTTTGCATACTTTGTTCAAAATTTTGCATTATTATTAATAAGAGTTGCATTATAAAGTTTAATGCACAAAATTAAACAAAAAACAGCGTAATCACCCAAGACCAGTTGACATTTCCTAAGCATAATGTCATCAAAGAACATTTTTTTTTTTGCTGAAATTGTTGTCTTTGGTTATTTGTAAAATGCAAGTCAGTTGCTATCTGGGCATCACAAAAGCATGTTCATTATGATGTTTATTTACAATGAAAATGGAAATCACTTGTGTTATATTGGTCAAAAAATATGTCATTCTGCTTATACTGGATGCTGTAGCCAAACAGTGTCAGCTGCTCTCATGTTTTTGCCTGATATGCATGTCCTTATGCAACTGAAGTTCCTAATCCACACTTTGGAAATGTGTTTAGACCAGGCTGTATAGATTAAATGTTGCCAATAATGTTTACCAATCATTTAGTTCATAAACCTATATGGTCAAAAACCACAAGTGCTAATTTAGTTTTTCTTGTATGCTTTGTTGACTATCAAAGCACTGCTTCATTTGTGCATTATTAATCTCCAAACAACACAGTTTCAGCTAATAAACATACTCTAATGAGCAAACAAATGAATAAGTGTGTGATTTAACAGCAAATAGAATTTTACTGAAATATTTTGCTAGGTTTAGATAAGTTCTATAATTATTTCTGATTATTTTATTATTGTTGTGAGCTATATTTACTATTATTTGTTGGAATAACCTGAACTTGAATGAATGCTCTGCGACCTCCATGCACTGACAGATCCACATGACAGGAACAGACAGTTAAATTGTTCCTGCCCACTGACTTGTGGCTCTTACATCTGGAGGTCTGATATCGGAGGAAGAAATGTGAACCTGCTACAGACAGAAGGAGGGTTCATTGCTGGGGCAAAGAGGCACAGTATGAAGGGCTTCCTATATTTTTCAGCATGCCTTGCATATTCACTTGATATTATCCTCAGACCCTACAGTACAAAACACCAAACTATAACACTGGCACATTCCAGAGGGGCAGCAATGATCAGGCTTTTTGGGTGGTCACATACGAGCTTTTGAGATAAAATGAAAGCAAGAATGCAGGTCGGATATAGAAAAACACAATATAGGCAATTATAAGAGGTCCAAATGTGAATATTTATCAGTATTTCTGATGCTTAGGTGTGAGAAAGATCTAGGTGATGATATGCCATGTGGTGGACCACCATCTGCCTCTGGTAAAGTGCCATAAAGATATGCATCATGATAGGAGGTGCTGAAAGCCTAGACTGTGAATGACCTTGAGTCTGGAAAATGACAGTTCTCATTGCTGCAATACAGTGTGTGTTATTGCAGATACAAAGACTTTGTTATGAGTTACATGCAACATATATTAATATATAAAGTTGAAGTTAAATTTATTAGCCCTCCTGTGAATTTGGCTTTCTTTTTCACATTTTTCCCAAATAATGTTTACAGAGTGAGGAATTTTTCACAGTATTTGCTACAATGTTTCTTATCTTCTGGGCCAAGTTTTTTAAAACATTTAATCTGGATCAAATTGGTCCAGATTTGGAAACGCCATGTTTTGCAATCCAGGATTAACTGATCTATCTTATTTTTAGGAGTTTTTTAAAGAAACATTGGGTTGGATCACTGTGATCCCAAATTTCAAATCCTGTTTACCAGAGCCTTAAACCAATAGTATCTGGATGCAGCCTTTATGATGCAAGCTGAGATTGCATCGCTCTGAGATGCAATGTCAGACACAATGCACTCAATGGAGCTAGTGACGTCACTGTGAGGGGTAGGGTTAGGGCTGGGTTTAGGTGAGCCCATTAAAAAGCATTGGATGCAGCTCAGATTGCATCTGCACCAAGTCTGCAGCCAGACCCCTCTCCCTTAAACGGAACCGACAGTATAGCCTACTGGCTAAGCAAAGAACAACAGGTAAAAAACCAGTGGCCACAAACAGACATTGTTTGTTTTAATGGTAAGGAACAGAAACACTGCAATCAACAAACATTTGACATTTTTTAGTTTGGTCTAATATTGTTGTTGTTGTTTATCGCATCTCATTAGATGTGACATGCTTCATATAGGCTTTAAATATGAAGGAATTTATGTATCATCGGTAATCATTAAGTTTGTGATCATTTACTTAAAAAATAAAACTTTTTTTAATTGTATTTGGTTTATTTGGTCACAACTGAATCAGGATAATCCTGTTTTTTTTTTGTCATCAAACTGGTGTGTGTGTGTGTGTGTGTGCGTATACTGCAAACAGGATTTGTGTGAGACTCATTGTTTTAGAAAGGCTTGAATAAACTCCTCCACAAATACATGAAATAAACTTACTTGCTATTTTTGACTATTGAGCTGTATTTCAGCTTTATCCGTGTCTGTCTCTGTCACCGACTGCTGTTTATCTGACGTAATGCAGGACACGCACATGGGAACAGTGGTTGGGGGCTCATTTGCATTTAAAGCCACAGGCTACGAAAACACTGTACTCAGACACTAAAATGGTCAGATTCTGTAGGCTATAATAATTAAAGGGGTAAAATAGACGCCCTTTAAGGTTAAAATAGACCTACAAAAATGTATACAAAAAATCTGAATTGTCAAATAACCTTATAGGGAACAATTAAAAGAACTATTTTTAAAGTGGATAACATTTTAATCACATAATAAATAGATTCTCACTATAAGGAAACTTCCAGGAGTTTATTAAAGTTATTTTTTCTTCCCACAGATCCATAAGCCAAAACAAAACAATCTTTTTTTCTGTGTGTACATTGCAAATAGTAATTTACATTGACTTCATTTTAATAAATCAAGCTCTGAACAAAAGAAAAATATGTCATGGCCATTTAATTGTAATTCAGTCCAGATTACACACATAAAAATAATAAATACAAATTACACAAAGAATATTTTCATCACAGTACATTTCCCTTGTCGTCAGTCACAATCATTTCTACACTAAACATGCAAAAGCAGAACACATACAAGCATGTGTACACACACACACACGCACACACACACACGCACACACACACACACACACACACACACACACACACACCTTCATACATTTTTTCTGAGCCATCAAAATGATGCTCAGGAGGCGAAATAAGAATCTTGCATTGAATACAATCGGTCAATGGGTGTTAAAAAGGAGGGTTCACTGGACGACATACAGTCTCCAAAATGACACAGAGGGTCACTGTCTGTTTCGTCATAGAGTGTGTCACAACCTGCAAAGAGACAAATGATACTTTTTAAAATGCCTTTTCCAGCACAGCATTGCTGTGAGCCTATAATGTGTTATTTAATACCATAGGGATGCATATGGTCTCCGGGCATCTGAGGAGGGGTGAGGCCTTGTCTGAAGGGGTCCAGCTTGAAGCTCTGTGAATCTAGACTGAGGTTCTGCTGGTGAAGTGAATATGAACCTGCGCATTCCAGCTCCACGGGTAAAGCTCCACAAGAGGGCGCTGTGGGCATACAAAAAACAACTAAATAACTTGATGCAGCTTTATTTGTATATAGTCAAGCCGGAAATTATGAATAATTAATTATGGGGTAGGAATAATTTCAGGATTGACTGTTAGTGATGACTTTAAGTTGTACAGACTTTTAACATATAGGCCTACAACTGCTCAGGCCCATTGCCAACCTGGTAAAAGGGGTGGTTCCTTTTCTTAAAATATGGACCTTTGTGCAGTTATTAGCCTCATTTTCTATTTAATAATGAGGTTTAAATACTTTTTAAGCACTATTTTTTGCTGGATTAGCTTGTTGGATGGTCATCAACCACACTTTTTGATGTACCAAAAACATTTCCTAAATATTTAGAAGAAAAAAAATGAGAATAATGCTTTATTTTTCAAATACAAATTTATTACATCATATATCATTAGAAAAAATGATCCTGTTCAAGATTTAAATTAAAACTAGCCTATTGTCATTTATTAGGCAAACACAAACTGGCCAGCACATTCAACTTTCCTCAGTCACAATTTATTATGGCATAGCAGTCAAAATAGGATAAATGAGGTTGTGTATATGACAAATTCTGTACCTTGTCAGTGAAGGAGTGGGTCTTTCAAACCACCTGATCACCCTTGGTTACGGGCCAGCTGTTAACCCCATTAAGTCACTCTAAACCTTGACAAAATCCTATGTTTTTGGATCATATCTTATTTTTGTTTATAATACAAAGTGTAAACTGTGACTTTATGTTTGATTAACATATTTGTGGTATCATTGCAATTAATGAACATTCTGGACAGTAACTCTAAATAGAATCATAATCATAATCGTGTTTTTGCTATTTTTACATTTATTTAAATACATTTAAAACTGCTTTCCAATTTTCTTCCAAATATCTTCTTTTGTGTTCAACAAAAAGAAACTCATGAACGATTGAAACTAGTAAAGGTTGAGTAAATGATGACAGAGTTTCTATTTTTGTCGTTCTAATAATGTGCTGTCTATTAATTAAAAGTTAACATGTTACACTGCTCAGGTTTGTAACCTTCAGAAAAAAAAACTTTAAGTAAAGTGCAACAATCTGTATTATTTTATTTATACCTTCATGTTGGTTTACTGTTTTATAAGTATAACTCCTTTAACGTGATGTCCATTGAAACAATTTAAAATTATTGAAATGTCCCATTTATGGATGCCTTAAGAACAGGGGAAATGCACTTTAAAATTTCTCTGAAACCTGGAACATAATTCAGGTCTGAAGGGGATAATTGTATATATGAACCTTCATGTATGAACATATAAGAATTATATGTTCGTTAAAAATTGTCTGGTCTGCTTTTTAATAGTTTGATGTTGTGTAGCGTTTTTAAAACTTCTACTTCAGAATGATGTATGTGTATGATGTTATGTATGTTGTAGGTGCAGTAGACTAAAATGGGTCTGGTTTTGGTTATAATTTCTCTGTTAAGCTGCATTTATCTCTTCTCTGCCAGCCTTAAAAAAACTCAAAAATGGACCATTTATTTGGCCCATTTTATGCCCCTAATGACTAATGATAAAATTGCCCTTAAAAATGAACCATTGTTTTTTATTACATAGTAAAAGTGTGTTAAGCATGTTTTTTTTTACTCATACGAATTTTTACAATTTGTAAATCACAGTTAAAACAAAAACTATAGTCAATTTGTGGTTTCCAAATACTTTTTTATTTGGTAGTAAAAGTATATTTTTGAGAGAGGAACATTCCTAAAACTTTCCTCTTCTATTATCATTTTAACTGAATGGGCAATAAACTTTAAAATATTATATGCTATGGGGACAATAACAGAATGTTCTGAGAATTTATGTTGATTGGGAATATTGCCTAAATAGAACTGATGAAGGGTGAACTGTAGCTTTAAACGTGGGGTTTAATAGGTGATAAGCAATGTGTGAGTACCAGTATGTTGTTGTGATTGACTCTCCCTTTTCTCCTGTGGGGAAACAGTTTGCTTCTGCTGCTGTTGTCTTCTCGCCAGTTTTTTCATCTGCAGAGACAATAAGATTTCCATAATAAAAACATATCCCTTTTCATATATACAGTGTTATGCATCATTTTTGAAACCCATAGCAAAATCAGCAAAAATGTGAAAAAAGATATTTTACGTCAAATATGTTACATGAAGTACACATATTGTTTTTCTTATTTTGTTCAAATATAACTTTTTATTCTATTTAACGCTGCCCTTCAGAAGCAACAGAAGATACTTGAATGCTTCCCGGAGGACAAACTTCAAAATTTAAAAACTTTTCACCCCCAGCTCTTAATGAATTGTGTTTCCTTCTGGTGAGTGTTTTCAATCTTTTTGTGTTTGTATCACTCATCCTCAGTGTGAAAAGATGGAGCTCAGATTTATACAGTCACTGCTGGAAAGGTTTTAGGTATGCAAAAAAATTAATCTGCAGAACGTAGAAGAAGAGGAGCCATTTTAACTGCAATGAGACTTGAAAACAACCATCACAAAGCAAACAACAACAACCAAAGATCATAGGTAAACAACCAAAGAATAAAAAAACATTTAAAACCAATTACTTGAATAATATCAGCTATTTTTGTGTCTTGTGATCTATTCATTCATTCATTCATTCATTCTCTTTTCAGCTTAGTCCCTTTATTAATCAGGGGTTGCCACAGCAGAATGAACCGCCAACTTATCCAGCATATGTTTTACACAGCGAATGCACAGCGAATTCCGGCTGTAACCCAGTACTGGAAAACACCCATACACACTCATTTTACACACATACACTACGGACATGTATTTGGACTTGTAGGGGAAATCTGAGCACCCGGAGGAAACCCACGCAAACAGGGGGAGTACATGCAAACTCCACACTCCACAGAAGTGTGGAGCTACCTACTGCACTACATTTTTTTTGTAAAATAAATCTAACTCAGCACTTTCTCTATCCTCTTAAATTCCCAAATGTTAGCTTTTGTATCTCTCTTGCCGAGACGTTTAATTTGATTAAATTTGGAAATAGTGTATTAAATACATATTTTTTGATTTTGTTAAACTAGAGAAAATCTGCAACCCTCAGTGCTGGGAAAACACACTCTCATTCAGACATTTAGTTGGGACTAAATTCATCTATACTGCATGTCTTTGGACTGTGGGGGAAACAGAATGAGACGGGGAGAACATTGAGAGAACATACAAACTCCACACAGAAAGACATCGTGGTCCAGCTGGGACTTTTGGGGGTTCGAGTTTTGGTCTGTTTTTCTGTCTCTTTAACTGCAATAGTGAATACTGCAGAGTTGAAGAAAATAAAAATAATGGTAATGTATATCTATCTAACTCAGGTGTGTAACAGATAAAAATCACTTATTTTGTGTACATTTTTCACATTTTTGCATGACTTTTGAATAACACTGTAAGTAATGAGAAAAGTAATAAGAGAAAATATCCTTTAAAAATGCCAAGGAAGGCTGAAAACACACACAGCGCTAACCCTGAAAGGAAATCCAAGTCTAATCTAAGGTTATCTATACATAATATGTCATCGGTTTCCTACATGAGGCAATAACACAGCTTGTTTCCTGATTGGCAAGCTGGTGTGCTGCAGAAAGAGCTCTGTTATCAATTGCATAAGTTGATGTTCTTTCAATGAGTGTGTTTGTCTGTGTCGGCGGGCATCACGTTACCTTGGCTCTTTGGTTCTGGAACCAGACCTGAACGACTCGTACGCTCAGTCCTGTCTCTGCTGCCAGAGTCTCCCTCAACCTTACAATAGACAGACAGACAGAGACCTGAGCCACAGGCTGACCTTCATGCTCTGCGGGTTCATGTAGGCTAACTGATGAACTGACCCGCACTGGAGTATCAGATCAACAATAGATACAGTTCAGACCAGCTGCACAAAAACTTCCTTTCACAAATTTACAAAAGACATGCATAAAAATGTATTTATAACACAAGTTAGACTCAATTATTATATATATATATATATATATATATATATATATATATATATATATAGTATATATATAATATATATATATATACTCTCTCACTGGCCACTTTATTAGGTACACCTGTCCAACTGCTTATTAATGCAAATTTCTAATCAACCAATCACATAGTAGCAACTCATGTAGACATGGTCAAGATGATCTTCTGCAGTTTACCAAGCACCAGAATGGGGAAGAAAGACGACTTAAATGACTTTGAACTGTGGCATGAGTATTTCAGAAACTGCTGATCTACTGGAAATCTTCACGCACAACCATTTCTAAGGTTTACAGAGAATGGTCTGAAAAAGAAAAAATTATCCAGTGGAGCGCGGTTCTGTTGGTGCAAATGCCTTGTTGATGCCAGAGGTCACAGGAGAATGGACAGACTGGTTCAAGCTGGGTAGAAAGGCAACAGTAATTTTTAAGGTGGATGCGCACAGCAGCAGAAGGCCTACATCGGGTGCCACTCCTGTCAGCTAACATCAGAAACTGAGGCTACAATTTGCACAGGCTCACACCAAAATTGCACAATAGAGGATTGGAAAAACGGTTGCCTGGTCTGATGAGCTTCGATTTCTGCTGCGACATTCAGATGTAGGGTCAGAATTTTGCGTCAGCTACTTCCAGCAGGATAACGCACCATGTCATTAAGCGTGAATTATCTCAGACTGGTTTCTTGAAGATGAAAATGAGTTCACAGTACTCAATTGACCTCCACAGTCACCAGATCTCAATCCAATAGAGCACTTTGGGATGTGGTGGAACAGGAGATTCACATCATGTATGTGCAGCTGACAAATCTGCAGCAACTGTGTGATTCCATCATGTCAATATGGACCAAAACCTCTAAGGAATATTTCCAGTAGCTTGTTGAATCTATGCCATGAAGGATAAGGCAGTTCTTGAAAGCAAAAGAGGGTCCAACCAGTACTAGTAAGGTGTACCTAATAAAGTGGCCAGTGAGTGAGTATGTGTGTGTGTGTGTGTGTGTGGTGTGTGTGCATATACTTAGAGAAACTTAGAGGCAATGTTACATTATTAAAGTTATTATTAATGTTATTGGTTCTCCTAACTTTCTCCTCATCATTATTAATTATGATTATTATTATTTGTCCTCCAAACTTCCTCCTACTCATTATCAACTTTATTATTATTATTATTATTATTATTATTATTATTATTAACATTACCATGCAAAATCACCCTCATTTTCCAATTTTCTTTTTATTGTTTTTATTTGTTATTAGCAACCTCTTTTCTTCTTATTATTATTACCATTAATATTACACATGTTGCCAGGGGCGTAGTGGACATTTTAAAAGTGGGGGGACAGCTGTATGGAATCCAAAAGTTTGCATTCTTAATCACCTGTTTCTAAATGGTCTCTAAAAGTGAGAGGAACGTATCCCCGTTAGCCCTTGTCTCCTGTAAATTGTAAATTTGTATTTGCAGTTGTAAGATATAATTCGATATAAATAGAATGAAATAAAAAAATAAAACTCAAATCAGTATTGCAAGAAAAAGAGTTGAGAAAAATTTACGTCTACTAAGACTTTATTTTCAAAATTCTCATTAGTCTTCCTCAAAGGTTTGACTGTACTTCATAATTGCCAGAATAAATGTCGGAATTGTGAGATAAAAAGTTACAATAATCTTATATTTCATGTGACAGAAACAAGCTTTGACAATTATACATCTGATTTTCTGACCTTTCGGCAGGGTTTGGATGAGACCTCAAACGAAGCTTTGAAAGCTCGTCTCTGTTGTGTTGTCAGGATGGTACGAGGTCTTTTAGGCCTCTTGTGTTCCACTTCTCCTGTTGTGTTCGACTCTTCTGCTGTCTTCAAATTATCTTTATCATCATCCTCCTCCTCAATATCCTCACTTTTACCTGTAATCCAGGAAACAGATGTGTGTATTGTGCCTAACAATTCCAGTTAATTTGACAGGACTTCAACTAAAAAATTTAGGACAGAATTCATTCATTTTCCTTCAGCATAGTCCCTTTATTTATCAGGAAACAGCGAAATGAACCGCCAACTCCAGCATATTTTTTACGCAGCGGATGCCCTTCCAGCTGCAACCCAGCACTGGGAAACACCTATACACTCTTGCATTCACACACATATACAGAGAGGAATGAATGACTACATGTGAAGTCTGTCCAATCTATTTGATCACTAGTCTATTTTTACACTATTGTTAGACGTCTATTCGATTTTCAATGACAGCCCGAATCTAGCCTTGTTTTAGCCAAGATGTTTGGACGTCTATTAGACATCTATTAAACACAAAATTGCTTGGTTTTTTTGCTCGATTTAAACCACCAGACCACAACATTAGCAGAAGAACCACAACCTTGGGAGTACATCAGATAAAAAAACGACATGCAAAATGAGCAAGCAACTGTGTTTCTTCAGGAACAGCACAATACCTGAGTCAGAGGAGGTGGGACTGGCCAGTTGGTTGTGGAAGTGTGTGGCACAGAAGAGGCCGTCTCCTGTGAGCACACAGTGATCTCCCTTCTGCAGCCGGCAGCCGCACACACAGCAGCAGAAGCAGCGCAGGTGGAAAACAGCAGAGCCCTGCGCCCGCATCACCAGCTCAGATGGAGAGATGATCTCTGAACAGCCCTGACACCGCACTACAAACAGCCTGACAGGACAACACAAAAGAGCAGTTCGTCAATATAGCTGTTGTTGATATTCACACAGTTGAAGTCAAAATAATTAGCCCTACTGTGAATTCATTTTCTCTTTCAAATATTTACCAAATGATATCTAAACAGAGCAAGGAATTTTTCACAGTATTTCCTATAATATTTTTTCTTCTAGAGAAAAAAGTCTAGAAGACTTTGTTTTATTTCTTGTTTAATTTCGGCTAGAATAAAAGTTTTAAAACTTTTAAAACCATTTTATAGTCAAAATTATTAGCCCTCTTAGGCAATATTTGTGTTGTCTACAGAACAAACCACTATTTTACAATGATTTGCCTAATTAACCCAATTAAGCCATTAAATTGCACTTTAGGCTGAATACTGGTATCTTGAAAAATATCTAGTAAAATATTATGTACTGTCATCGTGGCAAATACATCTTTAAAAGGACAGAACAGTGAATGATTGTGCTCTTTGACTGTGATGGGAAACAAATTTAATATTTAAGATTTATGTTTATGTTATGTTGTAATGAAGACTTAAACTTGAATTTAATTCCCAATTTCTTTCACAAAATTTAGCTTTAACATCCCAACCTTTTAAAATGACTTGCCTTTAGGTTTACACACACAGCCAGAGTCTCTGGTCATCTTTAAGAAATGTCTGAGGACACATCGGTTTCATCAACATTTAGCTGACTAACAACAGCCGTTACTAGTTAGTCTTTTCCTGCTTTTCCTGTTTGTCTGATATAAATAAATAAAAAAATCTAAACCAACTTAGACTTTTCATGGCATATATCAATGCTCTCCAGTGACCTGAAATGCTTCTTTAATCCTCATTTCTACTTCTCTTTGGGAAAAAGCAGCTGCTAAATGTAAATGCAAACTCCAATCTAAAAAATAGCAAGAGTTAAAGTAAAATGCAACATATAGCACAATCGCTGATTGAAGTAAATCAGTGCATATTTAAATGATAAACTGCAACAAACAAAACAAAACATATGCAACACTAATCAGACAATCTTTATTAAAATGGGAAAAAACAAGAATGAAGCCACCAAAAAACAAGCAAAACAGTGAAAAAAATGAAATATATGAATAAAACAAAAGCTTTTTTAACTTCTATTTTAACATGTTTTTAAAATGTAATTAATTGCTGTGATCATCAAAGTTTTTCAAATAAAACAATTGAAATACATGTTAAAATTTCTAACGTACGTTTTTATCATTTTATTAATAGTTTGAATTTTCTTTAATTTCTCTCTTTTCTATTTTATTCTATGGGATTTTGTTGTTTTAGCATTTAATCTTTATGTCCAATTTAACTCAATGAAAAGTTTTATTTAATGAATTTCAGTCAATGATTATTTTACTTATTTTACATCAAGTATTAAAAAGGGTTTTAGTTTTATGGTTTACATTTTAGTTTACTAACAACCCAGAATTATATTTTGTGTACTAACGCACAATGATTAAAGGGCTATTATTTAAAGAAACTGCGTTTGATTAAACATTTTTATATAATGTACATGATTGAAATTGAAAATACTCTTTTGTAGCATTAATGCAAGACACCAATGCAAGTTAAAAGCTTATAAACTAAAAGATTTCACCATACAATTGTGACGTTCACTGATCAGGGTGTCCAGTGAGACATGCACTAATTTACATACATTTTTACAACAGAAACCTAAACACTGAAGACAGGATCAAGTTAATTAAATTATATATAATTGTATAGTATTTTGTACTATATATATATATATAGTATAGTATATAGTATATAGTAGAGTATATATAGTATATATATATAGTACAAAATTGATTAAAAGAATACAAATAAACCACTCTCAAAAAAAAGAAAATAAATGAGAGATTAGAAATGTTCCACAGTGGCCTCGAGTAAAAGCAGCACAAATGTTAATAATTCCGCTTTGAGCTGTTTGTAAATTCAGAACTTCCTCCAGTTGTAGCATTTTCTGCATTACAAAATGACGTTTGCTGTTTGTTCAAACTACTTATTCAAAATAAGCTGAAACAACACAACTATTAAAGTTTTTTTGGGGGCAACTTAGTTGTTTTATGTTCAATCAACTAAAATTTGCCAGTCAGTGCCAACAGCCTAGCAGTTAGTGTGTCGACATATATTCCTAACTTCATTCCTTCCTCTTGTCCCAACACAAATCCATTGCATTTTTAACTGTGTGATTGTCCATATAGTTACACCTTATTATTTTTAGACTGAAGAGAATTCCAACCAGTATTACTTAAACAAAACTTTAAAAAATCTCTGCAGCAGATTTAACATGAAGTAAAACAATTTAAAATTATTTAAGAATTGTTGTATTTATTATTAGTTGTTGTATAATGTAAAACTTTACATAAACAAAGCCCGAAAAGGAATAAAACTTAAATGTTTGTTAAATAAATGCTACTAAAGTGGAGATTTCTAAGTGCATAAAAGCAAGTTTGAGAAATATATAACTACTGGAATCTAAATACAGATGAACACATAAATACAAATACAGTATTTTGTCTTTTTTCTAGTCTAAAAGAAGACATGCGATGCCACACAACCCCATTGGGTTTGCCCATAGTGTCTCACATGAAGAAATAACCTGTCAGTCTTCATCTGACGCTGTCACACCTCTCTGGAAGCCCTCCTGTCAGATTCACCCTAAACCGTAAACCCCAGCTCGGCTCTCTGCCTCCCTCCGGGCGCGGAAATCTCAGGCCAGTTTGACAAACAGAAAATGTGGTGTCTGCCAGGGCAGGACAATGGCAGCGAGGCTCAGGGCCAGCTCCCTCTTTTGTCTGGGTTTGGTTAAGTGGAGTTAAGATCATTCCCTGGACCGCCGGGAGGCCTGATTCTTTCCCTCCGTCTGGAGCCACAGCCTGCAGAGCTTCTTTCTCCCACCACCCTGGGTGTCCTGCCCCGGACACAGCACTGGAGCCGGACGCCTCTGTCTGACCCGCTGAAGCCCAGCTCTGGTTGCCAGGCGCTGAGATGCACACTCAGCCTGCTGGAGGTATGCGTCTGCACCCCTGTTTTCACTCCCGTCTCACTTCTTGACGGACAGGGCGACTCAGCAACATTCCTGGAATCTCTGATGCTCCACTACCGGTCAAATGTTTGGGATAGTTATGATTTTGTGAAAGATATTGTGATCAATTTTACACATTTAAAAAGAAATGTGGTGAAATAATTTTATATTTTTTTGGTTTTAGGATATTTTAAAATACACTTTTTCCCTGTGATGTAATGCTGAACTTTTCATATCCATTTTCTCAGAAGTCATTATCATAGTACAAAAGCAGTCACTGGGGAGAAACTTTTCAAAAAGGGAGTACCTAAAGGATCCATACTGGTACTTTGAATGTACATTTTAGTACCTAATCTCAGGTCTCTCAGTATCTCCGCTAGGTGCAGTGTGTTCATGTACAGAAAAAAGATTCCTCTTGATGAGTATGAATTGAAACATCCCATAGCCATGCATTGTTGAGGACTATTAGTGTTGCTCTGGAAACTGAGAGCTCTTTTGGGTTCAGCAGAGGGACAGAAAAAAGTGAATTCTGTACTTTATCATAAAGAACAACATTGCTGCTGTTTGAGAATGAATGCATGATTTTGGCAACTGCAGGTTGTCCACACTAAAAAATAACAGTTCTTTAAATTTTGCGCATATATCTTATGATTTACAAACATTTTCTGTTTCTTTGCTTTTAAATTGCATTATATACTGTAAAAAATATCCGTAAATTAGCAGTTTTCCATATTTTGTGATTCATGTATTTATTTTATTTCCCCCCCATTTATTTATGCATTTAAATTGTTTTATGGGACCTTGCTCTTTCTTCCAGTGACTTTAACTTTGAAAAGTGAGTTTTATTAACATTTTTAATAGTTTAAAGTGATATATTGTATGGGTTGGTGTTTATTATGGTAATAAATGGTTGTTTTCAGTTATTACTTATTTTTCTATGTATTATTTATTATACATTATATTATTTCAAAATGTCAATAAAAGTCACTTTGTTAAACATCAAAAGTTGACAGAGCAGAAATCAGCATCCCATAATGTAATTCACAACAGTAAACAAACATAAATCACTTGTGAATCACAAAATACAGAAACTGTTCATTATTTTATTATTGTGTAGGACCTTGATTTTTGTTCCGACAACTTTTGATTTAAGAATTTGCTGCTTCACAAAGTGACTTTTACTTTAAGTTTAAAAAAACATATTGTATAATAAGCAATACATATAGAAGTAATAAAATGACAACTGTCAAGTAGTGGCAGCTCATTACCCAGTTTTTGTACTGTAATTGACATAACCAATTCAGACATTATTTTGTTTCAAACTACTATTGCAAATATCTAAACTGTTCTTTCACCTAAATATAAAAGTTGTAATGTTATTGTATTACTCACCCTCATGTTGTGCAAATCCCCTGAATTTTCATATTCTTTCTTTTTATTTTACTTTAACTGATGTACAGCACTTTGGTCCGTCTTGTTTTTAAATGTGATTTATAAATAAATGAACTTGAACTTAATTGGGAATCCCTAAAATATTGCACTCTATGATCTTGTAAAACCGACTCTGATCAAGAGCTTGGATATTACTTTTGCAAATTGATCAGCTACAATCCTTTAATTGAAGTCTAAGCATCACTTTGAGTCCAAATCAAACTGATCACCGTAATAAAACAGTGAATTATCTCATAACAAAGCAGCCTGCTGACCCATTTCCAAAAAAGCTGCTCCTTAACCTGGTCAGTAAGTGCTGGGTCAGCGAGCTCCACACCCCCGTGCCCACGGTGAAGCACTGCCCTACTGGGTAGAAGTGCCAGCCAAATGCTGCGTATGTGGCTAATTGGTCAGGTCAGATATCTCACGCTCGGACGGGCATCAAGCAGGGGCACCACTGGGCACCAACCTATCCAGATGCCTTGACATACTTCACACACACACAGCGATCCCCGCTAGATGAACCCCCTCCTCAACAAACAAACACACTCATATTCTCCAGCGCGAGGCTCTTCTGCACCCACAGCATATGGTCCAATCCTCCACTCAGCCTCAGTGCTCTTATTAAAAGCACAGTGGTCACTTTACAATCATTATTACTTTGGCTGATGGACTCCTAATGTGAGGTGCACTGCAGGACTTGCAAAAGGCAGAGGTTTTGCTAAAAATCTAATCAGCTACCGAAATTAAATGTATGGGAGGATACTTCACCCAGCTTCGGTTTCCCCCACAGTCCAAAGACTAAAGGTGAATTGGGTAAACAAAAATTGGCCATAGTGTATGAGTGTGTGTGAATTTGAGAGTGTGGGTGTTTCTCAGTACTGGGTTGGAGCTGGAAGGGCATCTGCTGCATAAAACCTATGCTGGATAAATTGGTGGTTCATTCCGCTGTGGCGACCCCTGATTAATAGGGACCATGAATGAATGAATAAATGAATGATACTTCACCCCAAAATGACAAATTTCTCACCATTCATTCACTCTGAAGTGGTACCAAACCTTTTTTTTCTGTAGAACACAAAAAAAGATATTTTGAAGAATGTTTGAAACCACTAACTTCCATATAATACAATAAAAGTCAATGGAATTTTCAACATTCATCAAAAATGAACATATTCCTTAGCAATCAGAGAAACTTAAACAGGTTTGGAGCAAGTGGAAGGTGAGAGGTAAATAATGGCAGAATTTTCATTTTTTGGGTGAACTATTCCTTTAAGAGGTTAAATCACTCTCAGATGGTGATCAGAACTCAAAAAGTCCATAACAACTTTTGAACACAAGTGCAATACTTCATGACGTTTAACATTAAAGTCATCTTTCTAATTATTCTTGGCTGAGAATCACTGAAGAAATACCCTCCATGGAGGATGATGCCATCCTCCAGCAAGACATCCTGCATCAAAAGCTGTGAGATCATTCTTTCATTTGCATTTACTACTTTTTCCCTACTACCAAAATGTTGTTAATGTAACAAACAAACAACAGTACAAAGAACAAGCTAGGTAGGCCAGATATCACAATTATTTCATACTGCTGTTGTACTCCATGGACAAAAATCATAATAGGCACAATAACACTATTAGTATTTTAAAGTCGCCATGACATTAAAACTTGCTCTTCTTAATTTTAGATTTATATAGTAGGGTGGCACGGTGGTAAAGTGGGTAGCCTCAAAGCATGAAGGTTGCTGGTTCGAGCCTCAGCTGGCATTTCTGTGTGGAGTTTGCATGATTAATAAAAGGACTAAGCTGAAAGGAAAATGAATGAATGAAGTAGTGCTTGTTATAAATGATGTATCTACTTAATTTAGCCTCATAATCTTTTATCAAATGCCATAACCTTCCCTGGCCTCTTGAAATGACTTTTCTTAATTTCTGGTCACATGGCTATCAGAGTGTTTCTTGTTTCTGCCCTACTTTCATCCATTCGTTAGTCTTCTTTCATGTTGTTAGCAACACCTGTCTTTCAACAATCCAATCAGTTCCTAATGAACAAAATCATTCACCACCTCACATTTTAATGCTGTTTCAATTGGGTGTACGTCACCATATAGAAAAAATGGACAATCTTACAGTAACTTCACTATCATGACAACTTTAAGCACTTTAGGTCATTTTCCCATGTCCTCATTCATTTTAACTCAACTTTTTTATGAAATAAAGTTTACCATCTTAAAATTAAAGGTTCCAAAAAGGTTATTCTGTAGTAATGCCACAGAAGAACGTTTTTAGGTTCATTAAAGCAGGATTTTTTATCTGAGGCATTGAGATCCCCAGGACAAGTTGGTTTTATATTCACACATTCATTCCTTTTTAAAGTGACAATTTGTGACACACTACTTTGAATATTCGGTCTGAAATCGCATGCAAGTATGACTTGAAAACAACATTAGCACTATTTAATTGACTGTGAACAGTGTTGTACTTTGATAGTCATTGGCTGCTAATATGATTTTCCTATTTTGAATTTGGAAAGAATACTTTTCTGAAATTATATTATTTGGGTGAATGTCTGAATGTGCGAATATAAAAACCAACTTTACCTCAATCAGAGAAAGAAAGTGTAAGGGGGCCTGCGGAAATGTTTGGGGATAAGAAAGATTAAAAAAATAATAATTAATAAATAATTAACATAAAATGCTTATATAGCTTAATAACATAAAAAGCTTAATAGTCAAATTTTAAAGGGAAAATTCACCCCAAAATGAAAGTTCTACTCACCCTTCACTGTTTCTAACCAGTTTAAGTTTCTTTTATCCTTTGGACACAAAAGGAGATATTCTGAGGAAAGCCTGAAGATTTTCTTTAGAAACCTATATTTTCCCAAGTATTTGTTTTTCCTACTATGGAAGTCAATGGATGCAATTTTCAGCTTTCTTCAAAATATTTTCTTTTGTGTTCAACGGAAATACGAAACTCAAAGGTTTCACTTGAGGGTGAGTAAATAGCGAGTAAATGTTCATGTTTGGATGAACTATCCCTTTAAGGTAAATAAAAACATACAGCATTTAAACAAATACGCCTGAATAAAATTGGATTAAAATAACATAATGATTACAAAATAATACAACAACAAAGTCAATCAAGATTCAAACTGATTAACAATACATAAACAAAACTAAAAACATAAAAAATAATTTATAGACTATTTCAACGTGGTACTTTGCCTGTGAACATTTCCTGCTTGTTATCAAACTATTTCATAACTGTACAAAAAGAGGTAATTCAATCCTAACGTAATGTTAAAACAGCGGTAATAACATTATTTATCAATTTGTGGCTATTTTTGGATTCTCAGAAGCTATAGAAATTAAAAACGCAAAACAGGAAATACGTAACCATTGTTTTTGTTTACAGACATTGTTTACATCAAAATGGTAATATACAAACAGACCACCTTTGTCAGGTAAGACGCCATATTGAATTCTGCACGCCAGAAGCCTGTCTTTCTCACCTGCCAAAAATGAAACGCACCTCAACCTCTACTAACGTCGATCGCGCTCGGTCGTTTGGCAGACTTTTTCGCATTTGGAGGTGAGAATGTGAATCAGACTGAGTTTTGGGGGTAGCAGGGGGTCCGAGCATCGTGTTGATGTGGCCATATGCTGTCCCCAGCTTGCCGTTACCACGCCGATGGGTCCTGCTAATTTAACACATCTTGACAGCGTGTCAGTAGTGCTGTCCTCCTGATCTAACCGTGTGTGTTTGTGTGTGTGTGAAAGCCGCCTCGCATTCCACGGCCCACCGCGACCCTTCCTCCTGCAGTCACCTTGTCTTTCTTTCAGGACTTCCGTGCCAAAGTCTGCAGTCTCCCAATACACAAAACACAACACTAAGACGAGCATATAGGCCGAGGATAATGTCCATTTTAAAAGGTGAACGTTTATGCTAACTAAACAGCCTGTAGCGCATGGCATGATAATTTTATATCCGCAAGTAGCTTTATATGGATGGGAATTTGTTGCCAATTAAAATTATGTTGTGAGCAAAAGGCAAATTTAATAGCAAGAAATTATATCAGATTTTTGCATTCAAACATTAGAGTCCAATATCCTACATCACAGCAATTTGTGGTGCAAAAAACTACTTTAAATGCTTAAAAAAATGTATATAAAGCATAAAACTTCAACGTTTTATTTCTTTGTTTTAATTTAAATGTTCAAAATAAAATGAAAACTAATTTACGTTTTTTTTTGTTGTTGTTGTTTTTTTTTGTTTTTGTTTTACATCGTATTACTTCACAAAATATTTTTTTATATAAGCCTTAAATATTTACAAAGATTATTAACCCTCTAACTGTCTGCTCTACCAACTGATTGATTATATTTCGACTGGTTTAAATAATAGTTTACACACACATAATTGTTGGTTTACAAAAAATCAAACAAACATAATCCTGTTGCACTACTACACTTGATTTTGGTTTCATGGTAAAAAAACAACAACAACAACAACAACAACAAAACAAAACAAACAATAAATCATGTTAAATGAGAATCTGAAATGTTTTATGGCATATTTAAAAAAATAAAGATGATTTAGTATTTAAAAATGTTTTATTTTTAATATATTTTAAAAATAAATTAGCCTTACACTTAATATTTTTTCAGATTTTTAGTATATGTAATAATTCCGGTTCTTTTACCATAAGCAGACATATAATCCATTTGGTAGAGGTTAATATTTTAGAAATTACAGGATGTGTTGGAAAAAAATGCGTTGACTGTGTTAAGTAGCGACATTAGAAGTTAAGAAATGCAATCCAAATTTTTTTTCTTGGTGGGGCAGTTAAAGGGTTAATATAATATGACTCTTATTATGACTAGTCAATTATTTTTTGCCTTTCTATTCACACTCTTTAAAATAAAGGTTACAAATTTGTGTTTTTGCAGTGAAGGCATTAAAATTACATTTTGCTTCTCCGTGGAAACTTTCAGTCATCAAAATAATATATTTTTCTGACAGCGAAGAGTAATTTAAATCGGTTTTTATAGGTTTATTTACATGTAAAGTTTTAATTTATTTAAATTTAAATTTTAAAGAATCTGCATGGAACCATAAATGCCAAATAAAATAAAACTATAGTGCAGAAATGCAAGATATTTCTCCCAATGATCTTATGGAATCACATTTCGTTTTTTAAACATTCGATCTGAGGAAAATAAACCACGACGTCAAAATAAAACCTTTATAGGCTACTGAGCAAAACAAAAGAGCAAGATCTTCATGCTAAACTTAAGATAATATGAGCACGTATAGTATGAAATAAACTTTTGACTTGTGGACTCGCATCACACACTTTCCGTGTTGAACTTCAAACAGTAGGACATTTTAAAGTGCATCATAAAACGAAATAACTGTTTACACAAACAGCAGTAAATATAGGCTTACTTCTGGTAGTCTCGCTTGCAGTAGAGTGTTTTATTGCGGAGAAAGCAGGTGTCTTTCAGAGGCTCGCGACATGATGCGCAGTGCAGGCAGCGCTCGTGCCACAGCCCGTCCTGCACGCGGAGCAGGTACCTGTCCCGGATGAGCTCATTACACCCCTCACACACGCTCTTTCTCCACATGTCTGCAAAAACAACAAACTTGTCATCCATCTGGCACTTCATTATCCAGAGAGTTTCATGTCATGCGCATGTTGGACAAACGAAACAAAATGTATTTTATTTTGTTAGGATTTGGAAGTTAAAATGAAAAATTGTATCCTTTTTTTATGGATTTAGGACTACACCAAGACTGAAAAATACCAAAAAGTAAACAAAGCAAGATTAGAAATATGAAATAGTGTAACAAGAAAAAAGAATGATAAAATAGATAAAATAGACGAGCTAAATCAAACGAAAGCTCAACAAAATAACCAAAAATAGTAGACTACTGCACAAGAGATTTTTTATAGTGATTTAATTTTAAATATTGTTACAGATTAAAATTGCAATTAGGCCTATATTTTATTTGTGCGACATCAAAAAAGTGAGTCAAGGCGCATACAATTACTGTCACATGTAGCCCATCAGCATGCTTTTATTAACACTAAACGACACTAAAAGCTTTCAGAGATGCTATATCGAATAACACATGCACTTACCATTTAAAGAGTAAATCCAATTTCCTGTTGTTATTTCCGACGGAACGTCAGATAGTTGTAAACGCACACAAAAGCGCCATGTGAAAATAAACCTGAAAGTCAGATACCTTCTCTCTCTCTCTCTCTCTCTCTCTCTCTCTCTCTCTCTCTCTCTCTCTCTCTCTCTCTCTCTCTCTCTCTCTCACACACACACACACACACGCACATCTCTCTCCTCCCATCAGCAGGTGGAGTGCGCAGTAAGTGTACAGCCATTAAAACTCATGAAGTCTAAACACATTCATTCATATTATTTTCAGCTTAGTCCCTTTATTAATCTCGGCTCGCCACAGCAGAATGAACTGCCAACTTATCCAGCATTTGCTTTACGCAGCTGATGCCCTTCCAGCTTCAACCTATTACTGGGAAACATTCATACACTCATACACTACGGACGACTTAGCTTACCCAATTCACCTACAGCGCATGTCTTTGGACTTGGAAACCGGAGCACCCGGAGGAAACCCACGCGAACACGGGGAGAACATGCAAACTCCACACAGAAATGCCATCTGACCCAGCCGACGCTCAGCGACCTTCTGTGGGGCTACCCTCTGCGCCACCCGTCTAAATACATCTAAACATTTTAATTGAACAAAACGATGGGGCAAATAAATATCCTTCAAGCATGACAAAAGTTCAGTATTGGCTTGGGTGTGAAAAGCCACAAAGCTATTTCAGATGCACTAATAAATGCTGGGTTATCAAAACCCTAATTTGGGTGAAATAAACTCAACTGCTGGGTTAACATTTTAAATATAAAAACCATATTTTACCCAAATTGGAATTCAAACAACCCAGCATTTCTAGAGTATATATAAATAAAAAATAATAATAAATAAACGTAAAAGTTTCGATTAAATAGATTCAAATGTATTAACGTGATGTCCAGACAAATGACATTAAAATAGGTTTATGTTTACAAAACAAATACAATGCATAAACAAATATGCACACCAAGATGTCGATTAAATGTATTTGAATTGTTCTGTAAAACATGACGTTTCGAATCGAATCTATCTACTATATATATACTGGGTTAATACAAGTAATATTGCCTACATATTTACATGTACACAATGAATTGCATTAGGCTATGCTACATGCACAACACAACAGGGTCATAGCGATCCTAAACAAAAACAGAGTAAATCCCAAATATTTATACATATAAAATTCCTTTTTATGATGTTCATATTATTGTGATCTTGATTTATTTAAATTTCGAAAATGACTTTCAGAACAGTAAAATCAAGTTGCTGAACAACTGAACAAGTTAGCAAATTTAGCTACATAAGCTTGATCACTTTTATTGATTTGAAGCTTAACTAACTGCTTCCACGCAACATGTATCCTAATGAAGCTCTACACCTCCCGTACATTATATTGTGTCCCCTTTACAATAATCGTAAATAAGCCATTTTCAACATTTCAAATACCATGTGTACATTTTGTACATCTTAAATATTTACAAATTTAAATTCTGTAAAAAATCTACTTTTCCATAGTTCAAAGTATGCGCCTTCAAAACACGTTTGTATCGTATAATAGCACCATCTAGCGGGCGATGGACAATGCAGCACACGCAGCTTTTCTCCAAGTTGTACTCACTGCAGATTGGGCAGAGGTGAGCTCCAGCAAGGGGGAGCTCTTCTTTTATGTGCAATTTATGGTTTAATTAAGATGCTACTTAAAATCTTACAGCACCACCTACCTCACTGAGTGACTTGCACTTTAAAGATTTCTTATTCTGGTGGGAAAAACAAACGTTCAATAGCCTACTTCATGTAAAAACAAGGAAACTTTTTTTCTTCATTCGTTTTTTTTTATTCAAAAAACACAACAAAAACGATGACGTAACATTTAAATATTTAAATATTTATTCGGACAATTCTAAACTTCATTTTAGAAATTATTGTTCGGGTTTGATAAGCATATTCCTTGAATAAAATATAAATTCTTTTAATTGCATTGTCTTGCCACAATGGATACCTGGACATTACCTATTTACAGAGACATTTCTTTTCAGAACCATACCAATAACATTTATTTTATCCTTATATATTTTGAGACTTCCTCCTCGTCTTTTCCCTGCCATATTTCATCAAAATAACAATTTGTGCTCAGTATAAAAGATGCAGCGTCCTGCAGTATCTTCAATCAGGTTCGTTATTATATTAGTTACATAAGAATATGTACAAAAATTGGTCCGTTAGAGCTGATGTCACGTGATCTGATGCGGCGCTTCCAGCATCTCCATGAGGAAAGTGTCTATAGGTGTGTCTCCGATTAGCTTGAAGAAGAACAGGTGCTCCAGACACTTGAGGCCGATGGAGCGAAGCGCAGGGAGACGCAGCAGTAGCTTAGCAAACCTTTAGCAAAAAGATAAAAAATAAGAGTTATCATCATACTTTCCTAGTTGATTGCTTACATTAAGAATATAATGTCATTTATTGCAAATATTCATGCTGTGTTCATATTATTTTGATCATAATTTAATAAAATTGTGAAAATGAATTAGCCTATATGAAACCGCAAAATCAAGTAACTGAATTCAGCTACATAAGATTTTTCACTATTGATTTGAAGCTTCTCTAACAGCTTACAAGCCACTCATGTAATAAAGTTCTACACTCCACCTCCTATTACAATGTCTCCTGTTTACACTAATTATCATTCTTTGTAAATACTAATTGTTATTTTCAAGATTTCACATACTATAAAATGTGTCCATTTTTGTATATAGTAATACGTCAGAATCAGCATGTTGTTTTATAGCCTATATACATCCTCCTTATCATCATACTTTCCCAGTTGATTGCTTACATTAGGAATTGCAAACCATTTTTTATTACTAGTTTTCTAAAATCAGGCATGTGATCAGCCGAGGACAAAAAAGAAGGAAGACGTCTCTGTAATTTAGTAACTCTTTATTCCACTCGATAAATAAACTACTAATCAATCAACAATTGGAACTGTAAAAATATTAAGTCCCGTTAAATCGAACAGCCTAATGTGACTTTAAACATTCCACCATGAAAAATATATCATGCATTGCTAAAAAAGAGTTTATCACTTTCACTTTCCCTTTCCTTCAGCGTAATCCCTTTTTAAAAAAGGTTTAATTAATTATAATATATATATATAGATATATATATATATATATATATATATATATTATATATATATATATATATTATATATATATATATTATTTTTTTTTATTTATTTATTTTTTTTTATTTTTTTTTTAAATTGGTATTATCATCTAAACAATTTCATGACAATTTTAGGTATTACATTTCCGGTGCTAAGCTGTAGCACTGTATAAATGAAGACATCAGGACAGATGTCTTGCAGAGAATACTAACAAAAGTGCTTCCTGGCTTTATTTATAATGTACATAAAGTGCACATGGTCGTGACATGCAAATGTGAGAGTGGAAAAAGTGCAAAATCAATTTCATAAAATCAATTTCATAATCTTGCATATTGTCAGCGGCTTCGTCTTATGTGCACATTATAGGACTATACAATATCATACCTGAATGACGTCCATAATGAAGCAGTTAATGGCTCCTGTCTTGTGCACGATGATTAGCAATGAAGGCGCAAACCATCAATCAGGTCTTCTGCTTTGATAACGATAAACCTCACTGAGACACCCCCCACCCCCTCCTCAAAAAATAAAAACACATCGAGCTTGGAAGATATTGAAATCTGTATCACATCCCTATAAAATGTTATGTTTAAATATGGAAATGACACATTATTTAACTAAATAGGTCCTCTAATTGCCACCCTCTACTTTCAATACTGATCTTTGTCTATATTTCTGATTGGCACTTACAGTTATTATGCTCCTTATCATATATTGTTTTTTCTACAGTCCTGTGGGTTGAAGGTTGGGTCTATATACATTGTCTTTGAATTTAAGACTTTGTATTGTTATTATTTATTTACGATATTTTCTCTTTTCCTCTTATTTGTTTAACTGTCACAAAAGTCAAATAAATAAATCATACATTAAAAAATAAAATTTTAAACTTTTTTTCTAGCACACAAATCAGAAAATTGGATGAAGTCGGCATAAGTTTTACATTTTTTAAATACATATTATATTCGATTAAAGATTTGGAGATCTATTTTCATCACTCCATAATTTAAATAATACTGCAAACAGGCAGAAAAAAAGTCGGGCAAATTATGTATGAGCATATCCCTCAGTAAAAATCTTCAGAATAAAACTTTAATGTTTGCTGTATGTAAGTGTTGCTGGAGAGGAGATATATGACTAACTACAGCCATTATTAGTATGTTGTGAAGCAAAGTGTGTGTGACTTTACCGGCCAGGCTGGTCAGGGTATTTCTGTTTAGTGTAGGTCTCCAGCGAGGCATAAACCTTCTCCCTCAGTGCCTCCACCTCCACTGAGTTCGACAAGCCTTTGGCATCTATGAAAAAAGACAATTGGTGTGATTAAATACATGTTCAGTCTCTCAACATAATGTAGTCAAATTTACATTCACTGTAATTACATTGAAGATAATGTACGTGACTACATACATACACATATAAATAAATATTTGTTATATGTTTTTGATTATTTGCTCCATGAAGAAAGATTTTTTTGGGTAAACTATCCCTTTATTTCTGCATTTAATTTTACATTATATTCAATTACATTCTAAATAGTAATTCACACCTTAAATTTGATTCATTTTATATTATTACACATAAAATGTTTCATGTAATATTATCCAACAGCCTTGATGGAAACATGAAGAAGACCAAGCGGAGCATTTGAAGCATTCATCTGATTTTAGAAGAACATTTCAGATGGCGTTTAGAGGCTTTTGCATTTTTTCACTGGGTTTTTAAAATATAAATAATGGCAGACATTTCTTATTTTAAGTGAACTTTTCCTTCATCTCAGGATAATAGAATCAACATATATTATATTATATTATATTATATTATATTATATTATATTATATTATATTATATTATATTATATTATATTATATTATATTATATTATATTATACTTGAACAGAAATAACATTTATTTTTATCTGAGCTACAGATAAATATATATATATAAACCCAAACAAGCACCGCACCAGGGTTGAAGAGGACGATGGCCCTCAAGCAGCCTAGTTCTGTCTTATCCATCTGCATGTCCTTCATTTTAGACACCAGTTCGGTCAGTACCCTGTCACACAAACACACGCACAAAGTAATTGCACAGTACGTATAATAGAAAATACAGCTTGTCTGCTTGACTGTCTGAAGGTGTAAAAGCTGACCTGTTGAAAATGGAGCCCACTCCTGCGCTGTGGGCACTGCTCCTGTGGACATGCAGCCCTGTGCCCAGCAGGATGCCATCTTTCACTGTGATGGAGCGATGAGAGAATGAAGCAATGAGCAGCTCGTTCCATCCTGAGGAAAAAAACAACATCAGGAGAATCATTTCATTCATTCAAAACAGTGTTCTTCAGCGTGTTTGGTAAAGTTACTTTTAAAAGTAATACAATACAATCTTCAGTTACTTTTTTACATATAAAAATGTAACTAAAAAGTAACTAAATTTCTTTGTTACTTTTTAAAGAAATCTAATGTGAAAGTATGCATGCTATTTTTGCTTTTTATATTTTGTTCCATGCTGAGGAGAAAAACTACATCAGGAGAATCATTTCATACATTCAAAACAGTATTCCTCGCAGTGTTGGGTAAAGTTACATTTAAAAGTAATCCATTACAATCTTCAGTTGCTTTTTTACATATAATTAATAAATAATATAAGTACCTAAAAAGTAACTAAATTACTTTGCTACTTTAAAAAAAAAAAGTAATGTGAAATTCCAGTCTGAGGAGAAAAGCAATATCAGGAGAATCATTTCATCCATTCAGAGCAGTGTTGGGCAAAGTTACTTTTAAAAGTAGTACATTACAATCTTCAGTTGCTTTTTTACATATAATTAATAAATAATATAAGTACCTAAAAAGTAACTAAATTACTTTGCTACTTTTTAAAAAAAAAGTAATGTGAAATTCCAGTCTGAGGAGAAAAGCAATATCAGGAGAATCATTTCATCCATTCAGAGCAGTGTAGGGCAAAGTTACTTTTAAAAGAAATACATTACAATCTTCAGTTACTTTTTTAGGCAAAACAAACTTTTTAAGGAAAGTAATGTGAAAGTATTCATGTTATTTTTCCTTTTTATTTTTGTTCCACCCTGAGGAGAAAAACAATCAGAAGAACCATTTCATTCATTCAAAACAGTGTTCTTTGCAGTGTTGGCTAAAGTTACTTTTAAAGGTAATATATTAAAATATTCAGATACTTTTTTTTAAGTCTAAAAAATAACTAAATCACTTTGTTACTTTTTAATGACAGCATTGTGAAAGTATGCATGTTAATTTTGCTTTTTATATTTTGTTCCATCCTGAGAAAAAAAAAACATCAGGAGAATCATTTCATCCATTCAAAACAGTGTTGGGTAAAGTTACTTTTAAAAGTAATACATTATAATCTTCAGTAACTTTTTTAAAGTATAAAAAGTAAATAAAAAATAACTAAATTACTTTGTTACTTTTTATTAAAAGCAATGTGAAAGTATGCATGTTAATTTTCCTCTTATTTTTGTTCCACCTAGAGGTTGAATAACAGCATCAGAAGAATCATTTTATCCATTCAAAACAGTGTTGGGTAAAGTTACTTTTAAAAGTAATACATTATAATCTTCAGTAACTTTTTAAAAAAGTATAAAAAGTAACTAAATAACTTTTTTAATAATTATATTGCTTTTTTCCAGATAATATACAAACTTATAATGAAAGTATATGAAAAATAGAAGTCCTATCAGCAAAGTGATGACATCAAATATATAGCAACAACAAAAACAAGAAAACTGTAGAACTTAAACTTTTCTACACCCTTCTAAGCACCATCCCTCCCATCTCCCTCCCTATTTCCTGAGGCTTTCAATACTTATGCAAAGATGAATCAAGACACAGATAAATAAATAATAAACCAATTGAAAAAATAATAAATAAATAAATATAAATAAATAAATGAAATAATATAATAAATATATGGGTAAATATAGATGAAGAAAATGTAAAGTAAATACTAAAAGTCTCCTTGAACTTTACTTTTCAAGGAAAGTAATGTGAAAGTATGCATGTTATTTTTGCTTTTTTTATTTTTGGTAATTTTAAAGATAGATTTAAGATTGTGATATATTACTTTAAAAACAACTTTACCCAACACTAGTTCTTCATTAGCGAGGCTTTGTGATGTTCTGTGACGGATTTGTGTGAAATGTTTGACCAGCAGAGGTCAACATTCAACACACTTCTGTCTGACCCTTTGGTCAGCAGTGACTATGGGCAAAACGAATAGTCTTTAGGGTGTGTTCCAGGGGCGTAGCGGACATTTTAAAAGTGGGGGAACGGCTGTATCATACATTCATATCATTAATAACCACCTGTTTCTAAATGATCTGTCTCTAAAAGTAAAGGGGACGTATCCCCCTGTCCCCCCGGTTGGTACGCCCCTGGTGTGTTCACACTTTTGATTAAAACAAACTCTGGTGTGTTTGCTCTGTTAATGTGGCTCACACGAGTTACTGTGAACACTGCTGTTTTAACTTTGAATGGAATCAATCACCTTTAAAGTGGATTTTATCCACAATCCAACTCTAGTGCTAAAATATGAATGCAACATAGACCACTCAAATCTAAACAAATGAATAACAGGTCATAATGTCAGATGATCTGACCATTAAAAGAACAGCATGCTTAAACAGTTCAGTTATGAGTTTATTTTGGTCATAGCTGCAATGTTGCCAAGAATAGTTCAATATTTTCTGGCACAGATTTGACAAAGAAAAACATTTTAAAAGCCTTTTTTGTTTTGTACCTTTAGGTTCAGTATTGAAATGACAGTGTAAACACTAAGGTCAAGGTCAAGGTCAACTTTATTTATATAGAACCTTAAAACAACATGAATGTTGACCAAAGTGGTTCACAAACATGGCAAAAATGATAAACAATTAGAGAGACTTTATGCTAGGAAAATTTATGCCACAATAAAATTTAAAAACTAAAATGTAAAAATCTGTATAGTCAATGAGTCCTAAAAAAAAGAAAAAAAAAAACTAATTTATATCAATAGGCTAAAGAGAAGAGAAGAGGTTTTGAATTGATATTCACAACTTATAACTGTTCTAATTTTTCCAGGTCAATATTTTCAATTACTTTCCCTACCATGTGTGGAGTCACGTGACCTGGCCCTGTTTACATTTCTGCGTCAAGCCCAAACCTGCGCATACCCCTCACGTGACTGACACCGACGCTGACCTCTCAAAAAATATTTAACTACACGTCACGACAACGTATTGCTCAAGCTCTTTGATTGGTCAGCTTGGTAGTGTTGACGAGTGTGGGCCATGCGGAGAGGGCAAAAAAAATTAAATAAAAGAATCGTTCATTAACCGGAATGGAGTTGATGTTCAATTAATCGAGATTTTAATTTTATGTCAAATCGCCCACCCATTCACCCTACTAAGTGGACCAATATTAGACAAACATATATAAAAGAAAAACATTGAAATTTTTGACATTTAATTTTAATTAATTAAATATAAAAATGTAATTACTAAAATTACAAAAACTTGAAATAAAATTACAATTTAAAATATGAACTAAATATATAAAATATTTTTTATAAAAAAAAAAACTAAATGAAAAATGAAGACTAAAAAAACAAACAAAAAATATGATTTTTATCTGTATATTTAAAATGTATTAATATTTTTGACTAAATAACATCATACTAACAACTTCTGTAACAAATGTAACACCTTGACTATTATCTACATTTATGTACAATAAAGCAATACAGAAAGATGTGAAGTTATATAGATTCTTTAGAATCTAGATTCTTACCGACTACAATTTTCCTCATGTAATGTATAATCAGCAACAGATTACAGTTGGTAAGTAATGTATCAAGCACTTTTTGCAAACAGTTTTCTATGCTCATGAAACAAACCACTGAGAAAACAAGCATGTCTGAAAAAAAATGAAGAGCAGAGCTGACATAAATCAGCACTTCCCGAATCTCTCCATAACTGACTCAGATTTCCATATGACTGTTATTTTAACATGTCGTATACCTGCTCGAAGAAGGATGACTTGATCATCCAGAGGCAGATCAGAGAAATGAGGTATTCTCTTGGCCCACTCCACCAGAGTAAACAACTGCTTATCCGCTGCATGGCAGATATTAGTGACCGGGTCATTTGTCTGAGGAACATCACAAAATGTAAAGAAAAAGAGAGACCTTTTAGAAAGGCTGAAGTCAACAAATATATACAGTTTAAACTATATTTGATCAATCATCCATGTCTAGAAGCTTTTATTATGATATATGCAGCCAGGGATCATTGAAAATACCTCAGCCTACATTTTTTTGTGACACGTACAAAACATTGCTCCAAGTATGTCAGTGCACATTTCAGAGGGCACTGTGCACATTTTTGGTGAATATGAAATATGTCAATAAGGGCCAGAAACTTTTTTTGCACAGGCCATTTGACAATAAATAGCCTATTCAGTATTCAAGTATTTGGTGTTTTGATGACCTCAACTGACAATAAAAAAATCTGAATATTCTAAAAGGCATAAGGATATTAGAAATAACAATTCAAGGCATTTCGAAGCACCCATGGTTACAATATCGTGTTCATCATCACAATATATTGAATTATTGAATATCAGCACAAGTCTGTCTTACTGAGTTGCTGGGGCTGCTCTCTGTGTACGTCTCAGTCTTGGGTTCGACTGACAGTTCTGCATCCAGGATTTTATCCACAGGCATGTCTTCATTAAACCTGCTTGTTGTTTCCACCTCAGTATCACTTTTCTCTTTCCCTCGCTGCCTCTCTTCCTGAACAGCTGTAGGGAAATATAAATATATTTTATGATTTTTATTTTGTTGCTTCTAAAATATTTTTTCTATATAATATAATATATAATAAGAACATTTGTGTTATTTAACATACTAGTAATAAAGCATACTATTACAATTTGTTCTTGATCAGATCTTGTTGAAATCTCTTTTGTAAAAAAGACATGGTCAAAAAGGCAGTATGAAGTATATAAACACAATATATTTTAAATAAATAAATAGAATATATTTTAGCATATACTATTCTATTTATTTATTTAAAATATTGTATTTATATACTTTTTATTTTTATTTCATTTACTTTACCAAAAATATAATTCAAAATAATTTAATACAACATTTATAATATAAACCAATGCAGACCTTCGCGCTTCATGCCCATGGCCAGGCACTTCTGGTAGCGGCAGTATTGGCAGCGGTTGCGCTGGCGCTTGTCGATCAGGCACTCTTTACTGTCTCGACACGTGTACGTCAGGTCTTTTCGTATGGTCCTCTTAAAGAAGCCCTTGCAGCCTTCACAACTATAAACACCATAGTGCTTCCCTGCAAACATAAACACATCTGTCATGAACTTGCACATACAGACAGCTAAAACAAAAATGTTTCTGGTTGAAATATATTTTAATTAAATGCTAAATAAATTTGACCACTGTGATGCTATAA